>NC_056737.1:1509599319-1509704340 GCF_019279795.1 Protopterus annectens
GCAACCCTTAAATCCATCAACAAATCTGGCAATTGTCTATTTACTAACTCTATTGGAAATTATTGGAATAAGCTTCCTGGTAAACTAATGTCCCTCGCATCTACTCCACTTTTCAAAAAGCAATTAAAAACCTTCCTTAACTCACAATGGCTATGCCCATGTACTAATCCCAACTGAATCTCGCTTGTCTCTATTAACTTTTTCGAATTTATTAAGTTTCTCTGTTAAACTTCTGTGCTTAAACTGTTTGAATATAGTCCTGTATTGATCTTTGTAAATAGTTAGCTCTTTGTTCTTTGCTTACTGTGTTTAATTTTTTCTCATGTAATTCAAACATAGGCCTAACTATGAGTGTTTTTTTTTTTTTGCTTAATAACCATTTTGTATAACCACTTTTGATACTATCCTCTGATGTCTTATATTCTTATGTACATTATTTGCTATATAACTAATGTGGAGCTTTTCTCCCTGGGCCTCTACTGAAAATGGACATATATCCAGTTAGACTAGCCCAGTCAACAAATGTAAAATAAAATAAAATAAATAAGTAAAATAAATTATGGTAATTATAATTATTAAATTAGAATGGATAATTGTAATCCATCATATGGAATTAAAGGCTGCTATTTCTTACATCATATCAGGGAGATTTGTTTACTTAATGTCATATAAATACCTTTCCATCATATATGAATGTTGTAAAGGTGTACAATAGTAAATGATCATCATTGCTTATGAATTGCCAAAACAAGTTTATTTAAAATATACAGAGGTCTTTCATGCCATGTATGTAATTAACTCAAACTTTCTCTCTCTATATTTTTTTACATTTTTGGGGGGGTAATATTTATAATTTATTAACAAGGTGCTGTTTGCATAACTTGCTGCTGAAAATGATTTAATTATCAACAGCACAGAGAGGTACGCCAACTACTGCAGCTCGGCCCACCATATCTTCACAGATGTCAGCATAGACACTGAGCACTTTAGCATCACAACATGTCAATGTTGCCTACACAATGCCTGCCCTAACTGCTCTAAATGTATCATGTAGCTCTGCCCTGGTTGCTGCTGCAATGGTATCAACTGGGAGCAGTGGTTTGGGTGGCAATTTTGTCTCCTGCCAGGAGATGACAGTGCTAGTGAAGGACATAATGGAGAGGGGCTTCAGTGTATGAATCAGCATGGTTGAAATGTTCCTACATCACATGGCAAAGATGATGCCATGACTAGCAATGACCCACGTAGCTGCTGCAGGAGGCAGTGATGACATTTCTTAGGGTAAGTACTAGATTTTCACTGTTGTCAAGCTGGGCATGGGTGTGCTGCTGAGGTCTCCTACTTACCTCCAGCCTTGTATCTCCATCAGCATACCTGTCTGTCTTGCATGTCCTGTATGTCTGCAGATGCTTCCTAACCTACCCAACCTACCTGACCCTCCTTTCCCAACATTCCTCCCCCCCCAAACAAGTGTGCCCATCCCACAACAAATTGCCCCATACATAGCTGTCCACTTCACCTGTATGTCATCTGGACACAACTGAATTGTTTCAGTAGGCCATACAATATTATTCTTTCGTTGTCCCCCTTCACTGGTGTGGAGACTCTGCAATGTAATGAAATTCTGTGTATAACTGTACATTTACACTGTGAAGAAGTGACTAGCTATGGTGTTCTTCCACAACCCCCCTGCAAATTATTTTATGTATCCTACCCTCTGCTTGTCAACCCCAGGTTCACCACTGTCCTACCCATCACTTTTTCACATGTTTAATCTGGTAAAAAAATAGATTCACACACAAAATGCATGGCCAGAAATGACCCATGGAAAAGTCTTCACTTTATGTTCTTGCCATTTGCATGGAGTTTGTCATAGAGCAGCAATGCAGAGTGACATTGAACACTGTCACTTTACATTGCTGAGTAACAGTGAACACTGTTTAACTTCTTATTGCAAAAGCTGAATATTTCAGTTTAATCGGCAGTGGTCCAGTTACTTTCATGCAACTGTGCTTAAATCTGATAAGCTATTGGAATACAGAGTAAAGGCAGACTAAAAGCAATACTCTGGTATATGTAATTTAACAGTTCTTAGGCTGTTGGATGCATTAAAGTGAGAGTTCCTATGTAGTGTGTTGAGAGACTTATCCTGTTTGTAGGCTGATATATTTGCATAGTGTCATGGGTTCTATAACAACTGCATATCAATTTATTACTTCATGACATTTCATATACCTATCATATATTAACAAATGTTTGTATTTGTCTCCATATAACGCATTTCCTTAATGTAATATTGGAATAGCGCAGCAAGACATCCTTTTCAAAATGATTGCAGGCCCAGCAAGGAGACTTTACTAAGCCAACCTTATCATGGCTACCTAGCATGTTTTTCTCACTCTCCTCCCCCTTATTTGTACCTATAGCAAACCATTTATTGTACAGAGCATGACATATTAATAATGATTTAATAAGTCAGACTAAAACACCATACAGATTTCCTTACCTGTCAGTAAAGCATATTGTGGCTATTCCTCTCTGCACCTGTGTCTGACTCTCTCTGTTCACCCCTTCTGCTTCATTAAGTTATCAGTATACTTCAATAGTGTTATTTCAATGCTGTAAAGTAGTACCTCCCTTGTGGCATGATAAGCTAATGCAAACATGTGCAGAAAGATTTTTGAATAATTTCAAGGGTTCTATTCCAGCCATTAGCTAACTGTTACTCAATGTTTTTGTACACTAAATTTTGTGTACCTGATAGCGACATATTGTTGTAAGCCACTCTATCACTAATATCCTTCTTCTGTCATAATCTACTTTGTCCCTTACTCTGTGTCACCCAACCTATGTATCTTCTACCCCTCGCTGTCATTAATCTTCCAGCTCTGCATTTGTGCAATATCTGATGATGGGCATCAAATGCAACTAAGGCTAAATGGAAGTACACAGCTTATGGAAATACCTTGAGATTTAATTGCTTTCTTCCACATTACCCTACCACACTTTATGCCACTGTGGTAAGCTATGTTTATTCAGTTTATTGTAATTTTGAACAAGATAAATAGTTGAATGTATGGGTTACAATGGTCACTAAGGTATTAAAGATGAATATATAAATTCACATTTGTAGAAAATCTGCTGTCAAATAGTAACTATCACAATTATGACTTTCTACATGTTGTGCTAATATAATACCCAGGTATAAATGTGTTTTTTGACATGTCGTACATGTTCAAATAGAAATGGATGAAAAGTGTTTTATGATATTTTGACTGACTACTGTGGCTGTAACAATGGCTAAACCTAAGACATCATTATCCAGCTGCTACATTAATGTGCCTGCTACCTATTGTGAAGCTTGTCTTGTACAGATCTTTGTGAGGAAGTTGGCTTAGAGCAACATAGACTACTGTTAATTACCATTATAAGTTCAAGACTTCAAGATGTGATTACACATGCTAACACTTTGACATCAGCAGTGCAAATCGGCCTAGCAGTGTTGCCCTCTACAATAAAAAGGGGGAACAGTAAAGAATTATATTTTTTCTGTTAAACAACATCTGTATGTCAGTATTGCTGTTGTCAAGAGGTGATCTTGATTTCAGAATGATGCTGACTCACTTCATTCAAAGTAAATGTCTGCTATACAGTGTTTGCACATGCAATGTGTTACCATCAAAGTTAACCTATTCTCACAAAACCCTTCAGTATCATTCTGCAGTGCACTTTCCTATGTATGACTTTCCTGCTTATCTTGCAATACACATAGTGCAAGTATGTGAAAACACAAGTATGGAATCATCCTGACATATATTCACATCAATATGTGATTGCTAGTCCAGTGGTGTGCAACAGTCAATGTGTATGTCATTCTGTTACGTGGAACAAGTCAATGTCCCTCATGGTAATATAATCTACAGTAAGGACAGTACCTACATTTCATCCTGTGCACACACATGTATTTGTTGCACAGCTCATGATGCACAGCACAATCTCTTCCAAACATTAATTTTTACAAATATTACAATGTCCAATTTCACATCGGTATCGTCTGTCTTTTTCTGCGGTGCTTGTGATTAGTACATTGTTTTCTGGATTGTGGATAGATAGGTTTGATACCCAACAGGGAGGACTTGTATACATGTGTGCTTGCATGTGTGTGTGTGTGTGTGTGTGTGTGTGTGTGTGTGTGTGTGTGTGTGTGTGTGTGTGTGTGTGTGTGCGCGCGCGTGTGTGTGTGTGTGTGTGTCTGTTACAGAGAGAGTGTGCATGCAAAACTGTGTGCCACAATTAATGCTGTATCCATTGCTTCTAAGAAAAATATATTTAACCTTTCTCACAAATCCTTTATTCTCATTTTTACATTAACATCCTGTAAGATTCTGACTTCTCCTGTGGTACTTACAACTATTACATTGCTCTCTATATTGTGTAACCTAGGTAGGTAGGAGGTTTAAAGCCCAACACGGAAGATGTGTGAGTGTGAGACTGTGTATAGCACTTGGTGCTGTGTCCTCTTTTTCTAGGAAAATATATTTAACTGTTCTCATAACTCCCTTCTACCAATTTTTACAATAACATCCTGTTTGAGACACGAGGAGGTCATGCTGACAAAAATGCACAATGTCCCCTTAAGAATCAAACTTCTCCTGTGGCACTTGCTAATAGTACATTGCTCTCTAGAGTGCATAACCTAGACAGCTAGGAGGTTCAGTTCCTCACAGGGAAGAATCATATGTGTTTGTAATACTCTGTGTAATGATGCAGTATACCCTTCCCTGTGAATAATGCATTTAAATGTTCTCACATCTCTGTTATCCCAATTTTTACAGAAATATTTTGTATGAAACACACCATTATGGTCACCCTGTCAAAAGTGCACTCTCCCCTTAGGAGTCAGATGTCTCTTGTGCTGCTTGTGACTAATACACTGTTCTCTAAATTGTGTAACTAGATAGGTAGAAATTTCAATACCCACCATGGAATACATGTATGTGTGTGTATATAATGCTTGTTGCTGTTGACGCTTCCTCTGAAGAGAATGTATTTAAATGTGCACACAGCTGTCTTATACCAATTTTTACAAAGACATTGCATATGAAACACATTGATCAGGTCATCTTGACAAAAGTGCACTTGTGAGCGATGCATTGCTCTCTAGATTGTATGATTAAATAGATAGACGGTTCAATGCACAACATGGAAGACATTTGTGTGTGTGTGTTTGTGTGTGTGCATGTGAGTGTGTGTGTGTGTGTGTGTGTGTGTGTGTGTGTGTGTGTGTGTGTGTGTGTGTGTGTGTGTGTGTGTGTGTGCCTGGATAAAAGTTTTAAAATGATAGACGACTCCACCATCCCCTTAGCCCACCTTTCACATCCACAACTTCACTGCAACACATGGGTGTATTTATGCATACTGTTTCTGCTGTAATGATTACTATTTTCTATGCATTCCATAAGGAAAACATTGCTTTATTGGGCAAAACTCTGTCAATTTCTTCTTCTTTTGGCTTTTTCCTGGTTAGGGGTTGCCAAAGCAGATCACTTGTCCACTCATGACTGGCAGTGGAGTTTTTACAGTGTCGAGTTGCCAGCCCAGTGCCCAACCTTCCACAGAAGGCACACATGTGCACACACACACCTAGGGCCAATTTAGAGTGTCCAATCCCCGTACAGCATGTCTTTGGGATGTGGGAGGAAACCGGAGCACCCGGATGAAAATCACATGACCACAGGGAGGACATGCAGACTCCGCACAGAAGGCACCCCAGCCAAGCATCGAACCGGAGAACCTCTTGCTGTGAGGCGACAATGCTAACTGCTGCACCGCCGTGGCCACCCTAGGCAAAACTCTGTCAACAAATTTTTAAATTAATGCTTCAAGTAGCAGTTTCATTAGCTGAAAAATATTCATCTTACATTTTTTAAGAAAAGTGCTGAAAACATTAGTAAAGTGGGGTGGGGGAAGAACACTTCCATTCTTTAAATGGCAGGTGTTTTGTGTGTGACATCAATAAGAGCACATAATTACAGCATTATATTATCTGCCTACATACTTGGTTCAACACAATGATGAGGTCATTGTTCCACAAGGGAATTGTCACTATTTAAATGTCAGACTTCTCCTGTGGTATTTGCATGTTTTATACTATTCTCTAGAATGTGTAACTAGATAGGTAGGATGTTTGAGTACAGCAGTGCTTAACTTTTACAAGTGTGACTGTCAATGGAGTCAAGATTGTTTTACAAACATTTGTAGAAGCAACTTTTACCACCCCTGATTGGCTGTCAAAATAATGTTACTAGATACATCCCCTTGTCAATGCACTACTGATGTAATCCCTTCACTGATGCTGTATGTCTCAGTAGTAGTCATTATTCTCCTGTGGCACTTTCTGCTGATAATGTGCTATGTAGATAGTGTCAGTGGATAGGCAGGTGGTTCAATACCATCACTCCTTCAATTGTGTGACAGTTATTGCTTTCAAATACCACTGGCCACCTCACAGCCACCTGTATAGGTACGTGGTTCACTACCATCACTGCTTCAATTGTGTGACAGCTATTACTTTCATATACCATTGTTCACTTCACAGCCACCTGTATTTATCCTTCTAATTATGAGATTGAATAACAGTAGTACTCTGTGACACTATCAAATTCTAGCATAAACAAGGAAAATAACTATTTGGTCACACCATGATTACATAATGCTAACATTTATTTTATTTTTTTATTTGACATTTGTTTACCGGGGTGGTCTGACTGGGTCTACAGAACTCGTTTTCAGCAGGGTCTATATTAGATGAACAAATCTTAAAATGTTGAGTACGACATGCTCGACAGCTTTTAAGTGAATGGTCATCTAAGTGAAACCCCACAATGTCGAAACAAGAAGTTTCGAAAATTTATAGTTGGCCAGCCATTAGGAAGTCAACGGCCGACGGGTAAAATGTACTGTACACCATTACAACCTCCACCCCCCAAAAAACAAAAAAAAACCTACACCCCCCCCTACTTAAATATACCAACTCCGAGATCACACTAGAGTGGAGGACTGTTATAACATTACACAGGGTGAACGTTGAGACTGTACCACAGTGGAGGACTGTAAGAACAGCTAGAAAGGGTGAACGTTCTGACGTCAGCCTTTGGCTTCCTGACGGCTGGCCAACTATAACTTTACAAAACTCCTTGTTTCAACATTCTGAGGTTTCACTTAGATGAAATTTCATTTAAAAGCTGTTGAGCATGTCGTACTCAACATTTTAAGTCTTCTTTCATCTAAGAGGGAACTTTTTCAGCAGAGACCCGGGGTGAAAAGCTCCACATACAGTACAATACAAATACAGTATAATCCAATACAATAAAGATTACATTAGAAATACTATACAAAAAAATAAGTTGAAAGAGCAAACTGCTACAAGATGTTGTAATATATTACTGCACATCTAAACTGTTCTATACAGTTAAAACATTACAGATAATAATAGTCACTCTCATCATACATGATGTAGAAATAGCAGCCAGAAAGTTAGTGATGCAGATAGATAGTGAGGGAGAGTTAAGAAGAATAGAAGCAATAAAGCCTGAGCATTAGCTTAAGGATATGGTATAGAAGCAGAGATGGAGTTAGAAGAACTTTAGGATATTACAGTCTGTGAGGGACTGAAATGTGAGAGAAGAGGAAGACCTGAGCATTGGGCAGGCTTTATGCAGGAGCAGAGCCATGTATTTTTTCAGATGATTTTTTTAAAGAGGCTTTGAAATGGGTTAGGGCAGGCATAAACCTAGTAGATAGAGGCAGTGAATTACAATGTATAGAGACAGAGTATGACTACAGAGAGTGACCAGGTTTTTTTGTGGGTTTTGAGATAGCTAAGATATTTTTGTCTTCTGATCATAGGGATCGATTTGATGTGTAAGGTGTGACTAGATTGGCTAGTGCAGGGCAGGCTTGAACATAAGGTTGTGCAAGGTGGATAGCTGAATAAAGGCAAGTTGGTTGGGTAGTTCAAGACAGTTTAATTCTACGAGTGGTTTACAGTGGTGTGTGTGATATTTAGAGTTTGTGGCAAACTTTGCAACTTTGTTGTAGCACTGTTCCAACTTGCTTAGGATAGAATTTTATAAGTTAGTTAAGATAAGGGCACCATAGATAAGACAGGGAAGTAAAAATGTTTTTGCAAGGGTAGTTTTGGTTGCCGCAGTAAAGAAATGTTTGCTTCTATATAAGAGTCCCAGTTTTTGATGAGTTTTCTTTATATTTTGCTATATATGGGAGTCAAATGAAAGGTTATTGTCAATGATAACACCAAGAAGTTTGGTTTCCTGCACTATTTCTGTGGCAGTATTGTCAGATGCAAGGATGTTGAAATGATCAGTGACAAGGGAGGTGTTTTGAGGATGAAAGAGTACTAGTTTTGTCTTCTTTTGATTAAGAAAGAGTTGGGCATCTTAGCCAGGATTCAACTGCTTTAAAAGACTGTTGAGCTTTTGAGAGTAGTTCTGGTAGTGATTGAGCAGTGCAGATTATAGTGCAATCATCAGCGTATTGACTGAGGGTCCCAGGGTGAGATGCAGTGCAAAAGTTGTTTGTGAAAATGTTGAAGAGTAGGGGTCCTAGGATGGAGCCTTGGGAAACTGCAGTAAGGTTGTGGAGAAAGGGTGAGAGTTTGTTGGGCCATTTCACTGCTTGTTTACGATCCTTGAGATAGCACTGAAACCATTTTACTGTGTTATGTGAAAAGCCTAAGTTAGACAGTGTGTTCAAAAGTAAGGGGTGAGAAACTGTGTCAAAGGCCTTGGAGACATCAAGGAATACTGAGCCTGTATAGCATCCTGCATCTCTGGCCTTGTTCACAGTGTCTGTAAAAGATAATAGGGTTGTAGCTGTGCTGTGGCTAGGTCAGAAGCCATGTTGGGTTTTGGTTAAAAGATTGTTTTGCAATAGATATTGCATTACCTGCTGATGGATACCTCTCTCGAGAATTTTGGATATGGGTGACAAGATGGATATAGGACGGAAATTGGATGGATCAAAAGAGTTGCCTCCTTTGTAGACGGGGGTGATGTGAGATTGTTTCCATATGGTAGGTACTTCTGATTTGGATAAAGACCTATTTATAAGGATATTGATTGGGTAGGCGACTGAGTTAGCAGCCAGTTTGAGGTAGTAAGGGGGGGAGACTGTCAGCTGAAGTAGAGCAGGGTTTTAGTTTTTGTAGCAGTTTCTTAATGGTGTCAGTGGGTACGAGCTGAAATGAGAATGGGGTTTGTATGACATTTTGTTGAGTAGGGGGGTTAATAATGACAGGGTTAGAAATAGCTGATGGCCTGGGGTCGGTGTCTGAATAGGTTGAAGGGTGGGGGGGTCCAGCATTAGGGTGTTAGTAGGTCTGAAATTGATTTTATGAAGTGCTTGTTAAAGTTTTCGGCTATTTGTGATGGAGGGGTATCGTGTGATAGTGTTTGCTGTCCATTTCTGCCAGGGTTAAGTAGAGAAGATATGGAGTGCCAAAATTAGCTGGGGTTGATTTTATGCTGGAACTGAAGCTGGGAATAATATGACTTCTCATCTCTGTTGATTAGTTTTGTCACTTTGTTACGTAGTGTTTTGAAATTAATATGATTTTGTTCATTTTTGGTTTGTTTTCAGGCTGAGCAGGCTAGGTCCCTTTGCTTCATCAGGTGTTTACATTCCTTAGAGAGCCATGGTGCTGAGTTCTGTTTGATTCTTTTCATATGAATGGGAACTCGTGTATTAAATATGTGAAGGAAGGTGTTACTAAAGTATAGTACAGCATCATTAAGGGGTAGTTGTTTAAGGGGTGTCCAGTCTATTTCCTGTAGGAGATTGTTGAATTTATGCTGACAAAAATTAATTGAGTTCCTAACTGATTTTATAGTGTGTACTCTTTGTCGTTGGGAGTTTGTTCTAAGGGAGTAAGCTGGCAGATGATTGCTCAGGGAGCTAGACTGTGTACCAGAAGAGGGGTAATTAGCAGGGTGGGTTACTAGAATCCAGTCTAAGGATGATTTGCAGGCAAGATCTTTGCTGTATCTTGTTGGAGCATTGATAAGGTGAGAAAAAACATACAGGTTTATACTATTTGTGGGGGAGTTGGAAGCTATGGTTTGCCAGTCTATATTTATGTCTCCTAAGATTATTGTTTCAAGGTTTTTTGTTTGGGATGTTTTTGGGAACATATCTGCAGTATGTCACATTTGGAGGGTGAGTTGTCCTGTGTTGCATGACTTTGGTAGTATGCTTTGTACATTGTGTAACTACATAAGTAGGATATTTGAGACCAGCTGTCAGTGTGCCTTTCACCCTCATTCTGTGTATACTGCCCTACAAAGACATAAATGATGTGTAGCCTTGTATTGTTATTCTGTACTTGAAGCACTTTTAGCATACACATCCATATCATCATATATCTCTCTCAAATTCTTCTGTAATAAATAATTCAGCCCCACCTAGATCTATAATGATTAAATTCCTTTCATCTCAAGATAAAGTCTTAGTATTAAAGACAGCCTTGTCAAGCTCTCTAATAAAAATGAATGGAAATAACATCAGGTTTAATAATGACTATACTTTATCTGTGATCTCTAAAAGAAAAGCATGCATTCCTTTAATTAAGAGCCTAAAAAGTCAAACATCAAATCTCAACTTATTTTCTTGACAAAAATCAAGATTTTTCTTCATGAAGGACAAAAAGCCTTTATCACACTTGAATAAGCTCTATATTTTACACAGAAAAATAAACTTTTGGACAAACCTGAAGAAATGAACTGGTCCTTAACTAGTTTAAAGAGACAAGCAACTAAAAATGGATGGACAGCTAAAGAAAAAAAATATTAAAACGTTTCAAGTGATAACTTTATACATTTTCCATTTATATTGTTATTTTATTTAGAAACTGGATGGCAAAGTGGTGCAGAGGTAGCACTGTCGCCTCACAGCAAGAGGTTCTCCAGTCTGATTCTCACCTGGAATGCTTTCTGTGTGTAGTCTGCATGTCCATCCTGCATTTGTGTGGGTTTCCTCTGAGTGCTCCAATTTCCTCCCTCGTTTTAAAGACATGTGTCTGGAGTGTTTGTCCCTGGGCATCCGTTGAAAATTGTCTTTGTTCCAAGATGGACTTTCTCGGTAAAAAAATGTTAAATAAATGTATTGTTCTGAAACACTGCTTTATCTTTCTTTGAGGAATAAATAAAACATATTGTCTGTCTTTAACAATAAATTCTGTTTTGAAAGATACCTGCTTCGCTTTGAATCCATCAACTTTGTGACTGTTTTATTTATTATCTACTTTGGATTTCGAGCGTTTATCTGGTGTTTTGGCAGGGACATTTGTTTTATTTTCACTATTTTATTATTTCTGCCATAACCAGAAGCAGGGAGATGCAGGAGACAACCAACATTGAACTAGATTATGATCCACGAGGTGAAGACCGATGATTTGAAACCCTGCAAAGGAGATTCCGACAGTACCTTGAGTGTTCAAAGGCAATCTCCTGGCAATGCGATGCGATGAAGCAAACTGATGACGTCAACGGAGCGACGGTTGATCTGGAGAAACTACAGAAATCTTTAGACGACATGGAGAAGGACTTCCTTCATTTGAAGCACCTACAAACTCAACGCTTGCACTTCTAATACTGTTTGGATACAAAGATTGTAACGAGAGGGCTTCGCGTCTTTAATATGCCAAGCCAAGGCGAACAATACCCTGACTTACTCTCGAAATGGCAACAGATCAATCTTGAGGTAAGCAGGCAGTATCTACAGTTGTTAATTGATTTTTTCAGTCCAGAAGAGACAATTGTAACAGAGAAAATTAAAAAGCAGCAACAGTTTATTTTGAGTAATTTCTCGAGCACAACAGTGCAACCGCTGCTTGAGAGTTTATTGGATGGGGTATCAGCATTTGAGCGCAAGCTACTCCAACAAAAAAGAAATAAAATTATAAGGAATAACAACGACTTCAGGCTAGGTCATGTCTTTGTATGGCCTAGATATGGACAAAATGTTACTGAATTTGTGGACATTGATTCAAATGTATGTAGAAATACTGATGTGACAGGAGATTTGAATAGGAAAAATGTGACCTCCAGTGTGTTTAGGAAAAATGTAGATGTTATTAATGCCAATGCAGTTAATACTCCATTAGGGAGAGGTGTAAGAACTCCTGATTATGAGGTTGATAATGGTTATTAAATGTGCAGAAGGATGTTATGATAGGAGAACCTGCACCAGAGGGCACTTTATCAAATGTGAATCCTAACACTGATGTTAATACACAAAATAGTCAGGTGATAGAACTGGGTGAAATACATGGTCAAAATCTATACCCAGAAATTCAAGTAGTAATTAATAAACCAGTCATTATACCACAATCAAGTGAACCTGTGGTTAGACCTAAAAGCTTAAATAAGATAGTGAATCCACCTCATGGAACAAGCAAAGAAATCCCTTTTCCTCTCCCTGTTCGCAAAGACAAGGGAAAGAGAAGGGCGAGATCCATGAGCAGGGGTCGACAGAAAAGGAAACATTCAGAGGAGTTTGTACCACATCAGACAATCAAGAAAATGTGGACAAACAACAAACGTTAGTCTGTAATATATCTAGTTATGATCTAACGCTAGAAGAAGAAGAATTGCTAAACAAAGGTTTAAATTTTATTCCGAGAAGCAGTAGCAGTTTAACAGATATAACAGTCGACATGAAGCTATTTTGTAGAAATGTGATGCTTAAGCTATGGTTTACTAATAATGAAGTGGGGGCATTAAATGGAATAGAAAGTTCTAGTGAACTTCCAAGGTTTAAGAATTTAAGTAATTTTGTACCTCAACATCACCCCCTAGTGGAAGCTTATTTAAAACTGACAGAGGATGAGCTCCATGATATAGAGGGAATAGACAGAAGAAGAAGGATAACCTTAGTTACAAGGAAAGACAGAGCCTGAAACAATTGCAAGCCCTAAGATCCATTACAATAAGACCAGCCGACAAGGGTGGTCGTATAGTTATTATGGATATGGATCATTATTCTAACTCTATGAGTGAATTATTGATGGATAAGTATTATAAAGTTATTAATAAAAAAGACATGCAAGACATCATTGGTTATGTTTCTTATACCCTTCTAGATATGTTCAAAGGTAACATTATTAATCAGGATTTATTTGAATATTTGTTAATTAAATCACCATTAGTCCCAGTAATACATGGACTCCCGAAAATTCATAAAGATGTCAGTAACCCCCCTATGAGACCAATAGTCTCAGGACAAGGGTGGGTTACAGAACATATGTCAGTCTATGTTGAGAAACATCTTTGACCAGTCCTCAACAAGAATAGTTTTGTGTTAAAAGACTCTAAACAGTTTTTACTTGAGTTCTATGAGTGCCTGAAATTACATGACAACATAGGTGGAAGTCTACTGATCACACTGGATGTGCAGTCTTTATTTACAGTACTGCCAAATGAGCTGGGAATCCAGTATGTTTCCAACTACTTAGTTAAACACAGTGACTATTCACCTGTTGAAGTTGATTTGATAGCACATTTCTTAGAATTAACACTGGAGAATAACATCTTTATGTTTCAAGATACTATATATATAAACAGCAGGATGGTGTGGCAATGGGGACCCCATGTGCCAATAGCTATGCCAACATGTTCTTGGCACATTGGGAGGAAGAAGTCCTTTTTAAAAAAGATGAATTTAAACAGCATGTGATCTTCTATCGTCACTTTGTAGATGACCTCTTTATCCTTTGGAGTGGAGGAGAAGGACTCCTTGCCCCACTGCTTAGTATGATGAATAATTTAACAGATTTCCTTAAATTTACAATGAACTATTCTCAGTATAGGATAGAATGTTTGGATTTATATATAAAGAAGTTAGAGTGTGGTCTCATAAACACAGGTGTATATCGTAAACCTTGCTATCGTAACACCTTTTTGATGCGGTCAAGTATGCATCCACCACATATTTTCAGGAATATCATCAGAGGCCAAGGGATGAGGGCCTCTAGATTAAATGCTACAGAAACAGGGTTTGAAATAGAGTTAGATGATCTGAAGTCAAGATTCCTTGAAAGAGGCTACAGCCATCAGGAAGTAGAGGTGAACTTAATGGATGTTCCAAGCCTGAGATCGAATGTAGCGGCCCCATACTTTGGACCCCTGAAGACATATGATAAGAGAGGGACTAGTAAGGAGTTATCGAGTGTTAAAATTTCCACCCCTTATACATCAGACCATTTAGCTATCAGGGATATAATCACTAAGCATTGGTCTATCCTATGTGTAGATAATGACATTAAGCAGGTAGTAGGTGAGAAACCTCAGTTTTTATTTAGGAATAAATATAACTTAAGAAGGATGTTATGTTATCCCAGACATATGCCTCAAGAGATTTGTGATGGGTACACCAAACCTTGTGGGCAATGTCGCTACTGTTGCTACATAGACACTAGCACAGAGTTCTTCCACCCAGATTTACATAGAGTGTTTAATACACAAGTTGAGGCAGATTGTAAGACGTCGAATCTAGTGTACCTAGCTGTCTGTCAAGTTTGTAATTGTTTTTATGTTGGGAAAACTAATCGCCTGTTCAAGGAGAGAATTAGAGAACATGTATATCACATGAGAAAGAAATCTCTGTATAATGCTTTAGCAAAACATGTTACCCAACAAGGGGACCAACATACATTTTTATTTAAAGTCTTAGAGGTTATTAGACCCAATATACGGGGTGGTGACATCAGGAATCACACAGAGAGCAAAGAGAGTAACTGGATAATTAGGCTGAGGGCAGATAGAGGCTCAGGACTTAACGAAAGAGCCTCAATAAAACCTGCGCTTAGGAAATGTAGAAATATCAAATGAATGAAATAAAGGGTATGTAAAACTGATATGATGAACATTTAGATATTAAATAGAGGTCACATTATTATTATTCTCTTCTATTATTCCCTTATTATTCCTTCATTACAACTACACACATACACACACATTTTTCAGTCACTTTAGATGTCCACGTAATCATGGTTTTTTCAACATTTTTATGTGTATTTAGAATATATCTAGCAGTATTTTATATGTATTTTATATGTACTTTATATGTATATGAGAGAATTAGACATTTATGTAGATAGTAGATTTTTGAAGGAGGTTTTAGTTAGTTTTTAATGTAATATATGTGTCTATACATACCTTTTACTTTAAGGCATGATTAGTAAATGAATGTGATAAGCTTACAAGTTGAATAGGGTAGCATATATATTTTGTAATGTATTTGGTCTGTTTATTAATGATCTGAAGAAGCTCTATGAGTGAAAGCGCTAATCTGACCGAGAAATACATATTGTCTGTCTTTGACAATAAATTCTGTTTTGAAAGATACCTGCTTCGCTTTGAATCCATCAACTTTGTGACTGTTTTATTTATTATCTACTTTCAATTTCGAGCGTTTATCTGGTGTTTTGGCAGGAACATTTGTTTAATTTTCTTTGAGGAATGTCACAATTCACAAGATAAAAACCTTTGCATTTATTTGAATTAATCATATAATAATAATAATAATAATAATAATAATAATAATAATAATAATAATAATAATAACAGTTATTTATTTTCTACAATATTATATGCTCATTTTTAATCCTATTAAGTTTTCCAGTAATAAGGATTAGAGTGTTATAAACTACTTTGTTTCAGTTTCAGCAAGTTTTTTTTCTCTTTAGTTAACTTTATTTTGCTTTTAACGTAAAAGTACAATATATATTCACTTTATTTAAATGCGCTAGATTAGGGTTGCCACCTTTTCAAATGCCCAAAGTGGGACATTTTTGGTACAAACGTCAGATTTTGCAGACTGAAACATACCCATGGCCAGTACAAAGGACAAAACTTCACTTTTTGCCTAAATAAAAGCTTATTCTTGTAGCATTTTAGTTGCTTATTCTGTTTCATATAGCTTGTAGGTGTTTCATATACAGAATAACTGTTTTATGCAACTATTACATAAAATATAGAAAATAATCTTGTCCTAAAATCTCAGAACATTTGCTATTTTTACAAATTTTTGCAGGAAACAACTGCCCAAAGAGGGACTGTTCCTCGCAAAGTGGGACAGGTGGTAACCCTACTCTAGATAGATGTCTTCATCTTATATTCTAAAATAGTTGCTATTTTTGTGAGACGTTTCATTTAATTTTGCCTTTTGTTTCTATTTAACATTTCTAAAATATAACTGTTAATGTAAATTACCTCAGGTTTTTGGAAACCTGTATTGTTTTATAAGATGCTGGTAAATGTTTTTAGCTTTTTTAGTATTTTAGTGTTGTAGGTGGTGGGTTGCAGTCATCATCATCTTCTTTCGGCTGTTCCCGTTAGGGATCGCCACAGTGGATCATCTGTTTCCATTTCTTTCTGTACTCTGCATCATGCTCTTTCACACCAACAGCCTGCATGTCCTCTCTCACCACATCTATAAATCTTATCTTAGGCCTTCCTCTTTTCCTCTTACCTGGCAGCTCCATCCTTAGCATCCTTTTCCCAATATACCCAGCATCCCTCCTCAGCACATCCAAACCAACGCAATCTCGCCTCTCTTGCTTTGTCTCCAAACTGTCCAACCTGAGCTGACCCTCTAATATACTGATTACTAATCCTGTCCATCCTAGTCACACCCAGTGCAAATCTTAACATCTTTAACTCTGCCACATCCAGCTCTGACTCCTGCCTTTTTGTCAATGCCACCGTCTCCAACCCATATAGCATAGCTGGTCTCACTACCCTCTTGTAGACCTTCCCTTTCACTCTTACTGGTACCCGTCTGTCACAAATCACTCCTGACACTCTTTTCCACCCATTCCACCCTGCCTGTACTCTCTTCTTCACCTCTCTTCCACACTCACCATTACTCTGAACTGTTGATCCCAAGTACTTAAACGCATCCACCTTTACCAACTCTACTCCCTGCATCCTCACCACCCTCTACCCTCCCTCTCATTTACCTACATATATTATGTTTTAACCAGTATGTTAAATTATTTTCTATTTTTTTTTTTTTGCTAGTGGTTTTGGAAGATGGGGTAGCTGCTATGTAGTTTTAATAATGTTTCTTAATTTGTGGCTCATCTTGTGAGGTTGTGAGCTATGTTTCAAGTTAAAAGACAGTTATTGCTGAGATTTTCCCACATAGTCAACTGTTTTTACTAAAAATACAGTTTGAGAGCATCCACAAGACTGTCTCCACTCACCACAGCAGCCCAGCTCCATATTTATCATGAAACAGGAAGTGCTTCGCAACCTTTCAACTCTCAGCTGTAAAGGAATAGGAAAATTAAGTATATGAATGTTGAAAAGAGCTGGAAGAACTGTTCCTATTGATTTGCAAGTGAATACTTGCAAATATTGTTAAAATAGAGAGGTTTGAATTGATTATTATGCCTCATTTAATTATAAATACTATTTTGTTCTGTCGTTCATTTCTTATAGAGTCTAGCTGAACATTTATTAAATTACCCAGGTTATATCTTGCATAGAGAGATAGAAATATTTGTCTTTAGAGGTTGGTAGATTTGTTCACTGTCAGCTGCTTTTCTGGCTATGGTTAGTTATGTCTTTGAATGATGTTGCAGGTAAAATTTTTATGGCCCTTGGATTCCTAATTTGACAAGATGAGAGACATATCAGTTATATTTACCCTGCATTGTCTTTTTCTTTCACTTATTTTTTTTGCATTTGTGAAGGGGGAATCACAGGGTTGCTCATGCTCTCACCTCACAGAAACATACATTTGTAGTATATTTTGCTGACCTTAGATAAAGTGTGTGTGTTGTGAAGGTGGGGAGAGTTTTTTTTTTCCCTATCTTTTCTATGTAGGTGGTTTGAACTTGTAGCATGTCTCTTGACTGTCTGGATTCCAGCAGAAGGTCTGAATTTTTTCTCTTTTAATTTTTGTCTATTCCCTCTGAAATTTGTGGTTTTCTAGATTTTTTGTGGTAAATAAGTGAGAACTAAATTCAATAAATGATGACAACCATTTGGTTCTTGGATTCTATGTCTTTCAAAAGATGTGAGCTAACACAATGCTTTTTCTTCTGGTAACTTTCTAGGCTTGTGAGAGTGAAGTTTGAGATATATCCCTGTTTGTAGGGTCTTGTCCCCCCATTGATTTTTTTTTTTTTTTTTTTTTTTTTTTTATTTTCTTCTTTTTCTTCTTCCAGCTGCTCCCATTAGGGGTCGCCACAGCAGATTATCTGTTTCAGTTTTTTCCTGTCCTCTGCATCTTGCTCTATCACACCAGCCACCTGCATGTCCTCTCTCACCACATCCATGAACCTTATCTTAGGCCTTCCTCTTTTCCTGTTACCTGTCAGCTTCATCCTTAGCATCTTTTTCCCAATATACTCTGCATCCCTCCTCAGCACATGTCCAAACCAACGTAATCTTGCCTCTCTGGCTTTGTCTCCAAACCTTCCAACCCGGGCTGACCCTCTAATATACTTATTCCTAATTCTGTCCACCCTCATCACACCCAGTGCAAATCTTAACATCTTTAACTCTGCCACGCCCAGTTCTGACTCCTGCCTTTTTGTTAATGCCACTGTCTCCAACCCGTATAATATAGCTGGTCTCACTACCCTCTTGTAGACCTTCCCTTTCACTCTTACTGGTACTCGTCTGTCACAAATCACTCCTGACACTCTTCTCCACCCACTCCATCCTGCCTGTACTCTCTTCTTCACCTCTCTTCCACACTCACCATTACTCTGAACCGTTGATCCCAAGTATTTAAACTCATCCACCTTCACCATCTCTACTCCCTGCATCCTCATCATTCCTTTATCCTCCCTCTCATTCACACACATATATTCTCTCTTAGTCCTGCTGACCTTCATTCATTTTCTCTCTAGAGCATATCTCCACCTCTCTGGGGTCTCCTCCACCTGTTCCCTACTCTCACTACAGATCACAATGTCATCTGCACACATCATAGTCCACAGGGACTCCTGTCTGATCTCATCTGTCAACCTGTCCATCACCACTGCAAATAAGAAAGGGCTCAGAGCTCATCCTTGATGTAATCCCACCTCCACCTTAACTGCATCCATCACTCCCACCGCAGACCTCACCGCTGTCACACTACTCTCGTACATATCCTGTACCACTCTTACATACTTCTCTGACACTCCCGACTTCCTCATACAGTACCAGAACACTGCTCTAGGCACCCTGTCATATGCTTTCTCTAAGTCCACAAAGACACAATGCAACTCCTTCTGACCTTCTCTGTACTTCTCCATCAACACTCTCAGAGCAAATATCGCATCTGTAGTGCTCTTTCCTGGCAAGAAACCATACTGCTGATCACTAATCATCACCTCCCTTCTTAACCTAGTTTCCACCACTCTTTATTTTCTAAGAGGTTGAAAGATATGACTTACAGTTTAAACAACAGGTTGGTTTTCTTAATTACAGGGTCTGGGTTTTGGCTAGGAAAGAAATGTAAATAAATAGTAGACGGAAAAGTTAAATATAAGTAGGCTGCATGAAGGGCATGAGATGTTTTGTGAAAAGGAGACTGTGAGGTGCCTAGCTCTTCAGGTTTGACTGGCAGTTGTGTTTTGTTTTTTCTTGACATCTTGCACAATCTCAGTTTTTGTGCATAATCAGTCATGGCATCTATGTGTTACATAAGTGATTCTTTGTTTTATATGTACTTAGTTGTGCTGGCTGCTGATTGGGCTCTATACACTATCCATTATATTTTTGGCATTTGAGGAAGATTGTTTACATGTTAGATTGCCTTCTGATTTCAGCTGGTGTCATTTGATCTAGTGGCTATTGATGGGTCTCATACAATAATTGCTTTGGTGAATAGTATTGTCATCACCTTTGTAATTTATTACAGCCTTAAATTAAAGTGAAAAGCTAATAGTAATTGTAATACATTATATCATAAAACTTCACTGGCTTCAATAAGAGTGCAGCAATTAATTTGGGGAAATTATATCATAGTTTTACCTTTAAGGCTGGTTATGATTAGAATTTAGTACCCATGATGTGCTGAGATTTGATATTGCACACTATAACTTTACTAGTTCTTTTATAATTTGTATTTAATATTGTTTTTAAGGCAGTCACATGTGTGGCAGAGATGGAAAGATTTAATTCATAAATCATTTTCTTTTCTTTTGGTAATTGATATGGTAAATGATAAGTTCTATTAGATTATTTAGATTAGTAAAATTAGATTATTTTTAGGTCAGTAAAATTTTAAATAAATAAATAAACAAATATATGTTCTAAGTTAGTAAGTTAGTAAGGAAATCTGATTAAACCACATTGAAGTCAATGGCATATGTTTAATATAGTTTGATATTACTCGCATAGTCATTTTGTGCAGGTTTAATAGTTATTAATTAGGGATAGGTATCATATATGTTTAATATGTTTAATAGTGATAGAACTGATATATTATATTGAAGTTTGCTTTTGAAAAAAAAAAGATATATAATATGAATGAGCTTTATATGTTAATATGTAATGGCATTTAATTTTTTCTTAGAAGTAGTAGAAATAGATTGAGATTGAGTAGTGTTAGGATAATGGTTGAGAGTGGTTTGCATAATTACTTTATCAAACCAGGAATATTTTATTCCATGTTAGGGGATGTAAATATTTATATAAGTAGTATGTTTGTAGTTAGTTTAATGCACTCATCCATAACAAAATTTGTTAAGATTGCATATAGGTCCGAGATTCAAAAAAATAAATTAGCTTTTTAGAGTTATTTTATTTTAAAGATTTCAGTATATAAATGCATCTCATTAAATATTAATGGTCTTAATAATCCTATGAGGATAGGTAGTTTAATCAAATAATTTAAAGTAAATAAAGCTCACATTTTTTACAAGAAACACAAGTTTTAACTAAGGATTTATATAGATTGTTAATTAAAGATTATTCAATACTTCTGTTCTCACATTTCAGTTCGAAAAGGAGAAGCATGTTTATACTTTGGAAGAAGTCATTGATTATGCCTAAGTAATTGATACTTATTCTGATAAGAATGGTAAGCTGGGCTTGGTAGTAGTGGAAATTAATGAAAAGTATTACACATTTGTTAGTGTGTATTGGATTCCGGGAATTAGATCTAATATGGCTACAAATATTTAGATATTATAGCCTTATATTCAAAAGTGGAAATTTTATTCACTGACGATTTTAATTGCATGTTATCAGAAAAAGATTTATGAATATCAACATGGTCATACCTTCTAACTGTATTGAATGACTTGTTTTTTACTGAGTTTTGGGGTCCAAATAATGGGGTGCCACAATTCCCAAGTGGCACCCCTTAATTTCTGATTTTTTTCTTTTTTTTTCTTTTTGCACTTTCTGAGCTGATGTCATCACATGCATGAGGAGGTCAGCTCAATCAGCCTGTCAGAATTGAGCTCAAGGGTTCATGTGCATGCATTTCCCGCTGGCTTTTTGAGCATGGAAATAAACAGAGTTGAATGGTGCTCCTGGTGGAGTTATCCAGAGCATTGCAGAGTATTTGTCATCTGCTTGGGCCTGCCTTGCTTAATGGAGAGGCTGTTTAAGGTATTTGTTATCTGCTACATACCTTCCACTGCACGGAGCTTTGCTTAATGGAGATATCTGTGTGAGTTGCTTATCCAGAGCGTTAAATGCTGCTATCTGCACGGAGCTTTGCTTAATGTTGTTATCTGCTATGGAGCTTTTCTTAATGTTGTTATCTGCCATGGAGGTGTGTGTGTGCGAAAATGCCTCCAAGGGAATACACCTGGTGGCTAGAGGTACAGAGAATTCACCTAGTGGCTAGCGGTACTCAGGCTCAAACTCTGTACTTTGGGTACAGGTAAAAGAGCCTAAAGTCCCCAGCCACCACCACATGAGAATTTATGCCTCATATTTTTGTTCTATTCCTCATTAAATCTGTGGTTTTCAGGACTTTTGTGGCATATCACTGAAGGATTTAATTCTCTAACTAATGACAGGCATTTGAATTTCAGACTTCATATTCTTCAGAAAATAAATGGTAACACAAAACCTTTTATTCTAGCAATTTTCTAAGTTTATAAGATCAGTATTTGAAATTTGCCCCTATTTTGGGGATGTATTCCCCCATTATTGGCATTGTCCAGGTTTTTTGTGCTAAGATGTTGAGAGCTATGGTGAGAAGTAAGAACTGAATCCTGTATTCCCCCATTATTGGCTTTGTCCAGGTTTTTTGTGCTAACAGGTTGAGAGCTATGGTGAGAAGTGAGAACTGAATTCAGTAAATGATAGCCATTCAAGTTTCAGTCTTCCTGTCTTTCAGGAAACTGCTGCTTTAGCATAGTGGTATGTTGCTTTGACTGTAGTGCACAGGGTCCTGGGTTCAAAAATTGGCAGTGAAGTGCATGGTGGCAACACGACATTTTATTCCAGCAACTTTCCAAAATTATACAATCAATACTTAAAATGTGTCCCTGAATTTTGGCCTTTTGCCCCCCCTCAAAAAACCTGAAATTGAAAATAAGTGTGAGAAGCTGTGCAAGATGCCTATGGCTTGCACTACTGTTATTGTGTGTGTGTGTGTGTGTGTGTGTGTGTGTGTGTGTGTGTGTGTGTGTGTGTGTGTGTGTAAGTAGACTTTTATGATGGAAATTTTCTGAATTGGGCAGTTTTGTCATTATTGGTTCATGCATTTTATTTCATTGCCTACTGGAAAAATGTTCAAACAATAAGTTAAAAATGCGCTCTAACTTAAGTCTATCAAGTGTGCTGTATTATGCAAGGAATATAACTTAATAAAATAAGGAAGGTGTATCAAACAATGCATGTATGTGTCTTGTTTTGTCTGTAAGGGGATTATAGTTTGAAAACATCCCAAAGGTAATCTTTATCCACCACTGGCCGGATGCATTTTCTTTGGATGTGGTGTGGGTTTCAGTGCTGTTTCAATGAATGTGAGTTTCAAGGACAGAGAAGTTTTAATGCCAATTCTATTTTCATTGTGAGACAGTATTGCTTTGTTTAGCAGATATCTATTAGTGTTTGTGCATTGTGCTATAAAATCTAAAAATAAATTCCAAATAATCATTGTAGAAGTAAAGCAGTATGCACACATTAGTGTTTATGGTAAATGGGGTGAAATAGCCAAGTAGTGGGACATTGGAGTGGCTGCAGGACTCTGGTGCCATATTTTGGTTGTCTGTTCTTCAGTTTGCATTTGAAAGCGGTATCCCACAATTCTACCGGAGTGGGTGGAGTTACATAATTATGTATGCACATTTTATGTTAATCAGCTTACAGGTTTGTACCCATTTTCATGGATCTTGTCCAGATTTTTGATGTTTCCAAGTTGAGAGGTATGAACATGGTTTATATAAGATGTTTGTGTTACAAATGTATTAGAACTGTATGTCGTGTGTATATCAAACTGCTGGTACAGAAGTGTGTGTACAAAAAGGTTTTTGCAAAGTGCTGTTTGAAATGTAACCATAGAGTGACCTATTAGAATAGAACAGAAATGTACATGCACTATTGTAACTGTTTAAATATATATATTTTAACAGTGAAAACTGGAATACAGGAGGTTAACCAGAAAAATAGCTGAAATTAAATTACTTTATGACTACACAATAAAAGATGGCATATTTCAGTTTTCAATGAGTTACAGATACATAGTCTATGCTGGGAAGCTTTGTGTTTTCTCTTTAGGGTGAAATAAATACTAGTCCTGAAATGTGGAGGAATGTAATTGTTTAATGAATTCCAGCATCTACCAAAGATCTGAGGTCTATGTATTTTCACAGGTAGATGCTAAATACAGCCAGTTTACAGCAGTGGGGGTTTCACCTGGGATAGAGTAATATGCCAAGAATTTATGTCATTCTGCAAGCTGTCCAAGCAGTAATATTTGAGATATTAATTTTAGAACTCTCTTAGAGAGACAGAGCATTCTGTATTCTGTCTTGGACCTGACAAGAACTATTCATAACATTTGCCATGCTCTAATTAAGTAAGTTAACTAGGATACAGTAATTCTCTTAGATTCAGTAAGGAAGATAGTGAAGCTTAGTTTAGATATTTTTCTTTATTTATTTGAGACTGCCCTGCAATGTTGTTTTAAATAGTTCCCGTGGTTTTGAACTCAGATGTCACTGTGAATATATCTTTAATATTGTCTTGTTATTTTGTTATTTGTTATTAAATATATTTAAACCTTTCATTGTGGCTTATCTGTGAAGAGATATTTAAGTTTTGAGAGTACTTGCATATATGTGTGATGACACTGTGTGAGTTACCCATAAAAGTCTTGCTCTTGGTCAAACTACTATTTGAATTAATATTAATATTACACAGTAATATTGCACACCCTTTGTTAGGGGCCTTAAAGTAGCTGATAAGGAGTTGATTGGTGACTGTGATAATTGCCTTATAGTCTGGGCAGAAGGGGACATAGCTAGTAAACCTGTGCCAGCCTTTCCCAGGTGTGTGTGTGTGTGTGTGTGTGTGTGTGTGTGTGTGTGTGTGTGTGTGTGTGTGTGTGTGTGTGTGTGTGTGTGTGTAAATCAAACCTCAAAAAGTGTGTGTGTCCATTACTTGGGCAGGGACACAAAGCACTGGTTGGACAGAGAGGGTGCTGGTAGGTCTTGGCTTGGTCACTCAGCTGAGATCTCAGCTCTATCACTGTGCCACTGGGGAGTCTTACTGGGGATCTGAAGAAGGAGGAAGAAACCAGCCCTGGACTGACTGGGGTCTCTGTTGGCTCTTAATCGGAAATTGCACTTGATGCAGAGAGCTACATCTGTAAATACTGTGTGTGTACCTGTCATCCTTCAAGTGTACATCCTCCACTGTTGCCAGTGGTGAGGATTGAGACTCCTTGATTATTGGTCCAGTGGTGGGTCATCACATATTGGCTGGCAATGGTGAGATTACCACATCACATATTGGGATTCAGTGATGTAGATATTGAACTCCTGTAGCCTGTAAACAGTGGTCACAAAAAAAAGTGTTTGCACTGTCAAGCAGCCACATGGTAGACATTCAGAGTTTCATATCACAATAGTTTTATTTATTTTTTCGTAACTTAGTTAGTCAGGGAGAGCAGGCAAGGAGATCAGCAGATGATTATGGCAAATTGACAAGGAACCAGTTGGCTGAGATGTGCCATGCCAAAGGACTGGGACATGCCAACCTGACTAAAGGAGAAATTATTGCAGCCTTAGCCACAGCTCCATCACTGACCAGTGACCAGGAGGGCAACCAGACTGGCCCTAGGGATGTACAAGTCTCAGAAAATGGACAGTTCAATTTTTCCACAAAGGACTTAAAAATCCATCTGGAATTAAAGAGACTTGAACTGGAGGCCATACATTTGGAAATAGAATAATCAGAGAGACTGCAGTGTTTGCAGACTGAAGAAAATGAGAGACTGAGATGTCTGGAAGCCAAAGAAAATGAGAGGCAGAGGAAACATGAAAAGGAGATGCTAACTCTTCAGCAGGGTCATGGAGGAAATGGGGAAGGGAGTAACTGAACCCCAGAAGCAATAAAGGTCAGTAAATTTCTTCCACAATTTACAGTGGGTTATAATTTTGATAGTTTTATTCAGATCTTTGAAAGGGTATGTAAATAGTATAATGTTGACCAAGGGCTCTGCGTATGGTTCCTCACCTGCTTATTCCATGGTAAAGCTGTAACTGCTGTTTCTAAATTGTCTGATACTGATTGCTTAAATTATAATACAGTAAAGAAATGTTTGTTAGAGTGTTTTAAGTTAAGACCTGAATCTTATAGAAAAAGTTTCGTGAACATAGGTGCAAGGCAGATGAAAGTGTGTGCGAATATATTGCTAAACGAAGCACTTATTTTGGGTGGGTGGGTGAGTGGGTGTCAAGTCATCACTTTTGAAGGGCTGACAGACCTTTTGGTAAGGGAGCAAGCCCATAGCACTTTGCCTGAGGACATGAGAATCTTGTTGGCAGATAGAGAATGTAATACCACAGATGAGATGGGGAAAAAGGGAGACCTATACATAACAAGCAGGGCATCACTCCACAGGAAAGGGATACCCACTGCTGCACATGGGTCTAAGGGAACCCATGGTGGGCAGCTTAAACCACCCCAATAGAGTCCACCAGTAACAGGGGACACCACTAGTTCAAGTGCATGGCCAGGGTCAAGGGTTAAATGTTTTAAATATAACCAGTGGAGTCATGTATCATATAGATGTCCATAGAGACAAGATGAGGAACAAAATATGTGAGAGCCAGTAAGTGGGAATGACAGAATGCCAGCAGTAAGTTGTCTGGAGACAACAAGGGTACCAAACAACTACAAGAGGTTATATCATATCTTAGCAGATGGGAAACAGGTGACTGCTAAGAGAGACACAGCCTCTGACCTAACCATTGTGAAGTGTGAAATGGTAAAAGAGGAGCACTACTTGCTTGGGCAGGGCACTCCAGTCACGGCTTTAGGAGGGACCCCAATCCAAATACCTTTGGGTAGGGTTCACCTTGACTGAGAGGGTGGAAAAGGAAGCAAGCAAGTAGGTGTGTTTGAGGATATCCCTGCAGATGTACTGATAGGGAATTATTTTGATAATACAGTACCTTGTGTGCATGCAGTTACATGTAGTCAGGCTTGGAGACAGGCATGTGTGTCTGGTAACCTGGTGGGACCCAGACAGATCGCACACTTGAAATCAGGACTGATGAGGTGGTTACTTCAGGGGGGGAGCTGCCCAGTAGCAGTGAGACTGAAGGTGAACCACTGCTGCTGGTGGGTACTGATGTTTCCATTGACAGAGTGACTGCAAGGGCAGAGGTGAGTAGTAGTACCCAGTATGACAGTGAGGAACTGCTGTCAGAGGATACAAGACTTCCAGTGGAAGGGGAATCTGGGAAGGGTTACACAGAAAAAGTTGAGACAGGATCAGCTCTCAAACCTTACATTACAAGACTTGAGGGGAGGTAGCCAGGGAGGCACCTGATTCTCAAGGAAAAGGGGAATCTAAAAACTGTGACAAGGGGTTACTGTACAGAGGGTGGACCCCTGAGGAAGGGCTAGAGGGTGAGAGAATACAGCAGTTGGTAGTGTCCAGAGCCTACCATCTGGCACTTCTAGCCATAGCCCAAGATATTCCCTTTTCATGTCATATGTGTATAAAGCATACCAAGAAATGTATTATGCAGAACTTTTATTGGCCTGGGATTTCCAGGGATGTAACAAGGTACTGTAGGAACAGTGAGCAGTGTCAAAAAGTAGGCAAGACAGGAAACAAGGGAAAAGCTCCTTTGATCCCTTTGTCTATGATTGAGTAGCAGTTTCAGAGGGAAGCTATGGATATTGTGGGGCCTCTGAGTACCCCAAGTTCCACAGGAAAGAAGCATATCCTAGTGATAATACATTATTCTACCAGATACCCTGAGGTGGTGGCTCTGTCCTCCGCTGAGGCAGAGAATGTGTGAAATGCTTTGTTAGAGATTTTCAGCAGGGTAGGTTTCCCAAAATAAATATTGACTGACAGAGGTGTCAATTTCATGTCAGACCTGCTGACTTGTCTGTAGAAACACTGTGGGTAAAGCACCTAAAGACCATTCCCTACCATCCCCAGACTAATGGTCATGTGGAGAGGTTAAATTCTGGATTAAAGACCATGTTACAGCATTTTCAGACCAGTTTAAGAGGAAGTGGGACAGATATTTGCCCCATCTTTTGCTTGCTTACACAGAGCTGCCCTAGGAATCCACAGGTTTTTCACCCTTTGAGTTGCTGTATGGGCATAGGGAGAGGGGACCTCTAGATTTGATTTGTGATGAGTGGACAGGTGAGTGTGAATCCCACAAGGAGTCTGTTGTGGCATATGTCCTAACCTCAGGATGTGGCTCAGGGAACTCATGGGCTTAGCCCAGGAGAACCTGGCAGAAGCCCAACAGCAGAAAAAGGTCTGGTATGACAGGAATGCTCGAGTTAGAGAGTATGCTGTGGGTCAGCAGGTTATGGTTCTCATTCTTGACAGACACAACAAGCTGCAGGAAGCTTGGGAGGGACCTTTCAAAGTGGTAAGGAAGGTCAGTACTGTTAACTACATGGTAGAACTGCTAATCAGCAGGTAGAGGCACACATTTTAGAATGTTAACACCACAAAACCTTACCATGATAGGGAGGCCCTGGTGCTAAGTATTTGCATTAGAAGGCAGGAGAAGTCTGAGGGGGATCTATGGCTACAGGGAACCAGTCAGCAAAATCCCAAATTATTATGGTGGATCCTAGGGTTGCAGGCATATGATATGATAGTGCAACACTGTCATGGGGTCAGCAATGCAAAGCTAGCTGGAATCTCAAGACAGGGTATGGGGTAATGTATTCCCAGATAGGCTCATCCAACTCAAGCAACGTTTCTCAAGAGCCCCTTGAAAAACTAGCTTGAGTCTTCAAGAGGATGAAGAAGTGTGATAAAAAAAGAATAAACTTAAAGAAATAAATTCATGCCTAATAACATTTTTATGGTTTCCCAAAAGAAACAGAATAGCTTTAATACATCATATCAGACCATGGGAACAGGGAGGATTAAACTTTCTTGATATAGAAACATATATAAAAGCAATCAATATCTAAAACAATCTGAGACTGGATAAGTCCAAATTACTCTGCAAACTGTAAAGAATTACTAGCTGTAATACCGATAAATTAATTTGATTTACAAAAAAAAAAATTCAAATAGATAAAAACAATTTGCCATGGTACATATGTATTAGTATGCAATATAACATAACTAAACCCACTAAAACTCGTATGATTAATTATTGCATTGACTCATTTAGGAAAATTATTAATGCAAATATAGATTTAAAAATCTGGTTTGATCTTTTAATGCCATATATAGTCACAAAGAACTTTCCACATAAAATATAGAGAGAAATTATTAATTCCTGGGAACAGAAAGGATTTGTTTGTTGGCTCCGATGTATCAAAGAACTAAAAGTTTTAGATATGCAAGTAATAAAAAAACTTACAAAATTCCACAACAGGACTGGCTAACTTTACAGAGTATTCTGTCATTTTTGCAAGATTTAAGAAGAATAATTAACGATTCTTCATTTAAAAAAATACCTAAAGTTATGAAATACATATATGAAATCGGGTCTATTTTAGATCACTGAATGCTTAAAAAAGCAAACAGTGATTAGTCAACCCTATGTAAGCAAAAGTTTACAATGTCGAACTGTCAGAACAGTGATTTTTTTCCAAAAAAAAAAAAAAATAAAAAACAAAACCCTTTAAACATTACATTAAGTAGGGGGCTGCGCCCACTACCCCCCCCCTACTTAAATATACAAACTCTGAGACCGCACTACAGTGCCGAAAATGGCAATGAAATGAAGTGGCCAAGTGAATTCTTTCCCAGGGAAAGAATTTGCTTAAAAGCCACTTCGATATTTTGCTGTTTCAGTCTTTTAGGTTCGATCAAAACATATTCGAAAGAATGCATCTTCGGTCTTCTAATAGGAACCCTATGAAATCATATATAATGACTTTGACATGTGAAACAGTATTTCAAAATTTTACAAAATATTGATAAGCTATAAAACAACACGCAAAGCCTCATATTGGAAATATATTACAAAAGGTCACTCAATACAGTTAACTGAAGATATTAAAACAAATATCTTATTATAGATAAAATATGCATCCTTAACACAATACTGGAAAATTTTTAAATGGAAATGCTTGCACAGAGCATTCTTAACCCCAGACAGAATCCGTAGAATTAGTTCTTCCATAAAAGGAATATATTGGAGATGTGAGCAAGTACACAATGCAGATTGGAACCACATTTTCTTTGATTGTGTTAAAATTAAGCCATTTTGGAATGGTATTAATAACTTTCTACAAGCTGTATTTAACGAATCATTTTATTTAACTAGAGCTCTTGTATTATTATATGCGAACGAAGGTCCTCATTTGAATAGGTCAAACATGTATCTAGTATGGACTATACTTGCAATTTCAAGGAAGTATATAACAACAAGATGGAATACAAGCACAATACCAACTGTGAAAGACTTCTACAGCCTACTGAAGACCACAGTGTTATTGGAAATTAAAATTAAAGAACTAAGAATTTATCCAAAGCCATTTATCAACAACCCCTGGAAAAATGTTTTATCATTGATTGACACTATACAATAATTGATCAGACACTCTGATAATGGATTGGGCATACTTACAAAGTAACTGTATAGATTAAGATCTGTTATAGTGTCAGGCTAAGGTAAATAGTGTACATAATTATTTAAGATGTTATGTGTAAATACTATGGAATTCATTCAAATGTATTTGAAAAATAAAAAAAAATTGAGAAAAGAAGTGTGACAAAGGGGGAATTCTGCCAGCACAGCTATCTAGAATTGTGTAAATAATTATATGTCATTTGTGAATATCAACATTTTTTATATAAGATGCTTGTGTTACAAATGTATTAGAACTGTATGGCATGTGTATATCAAACTGCTGTTAGAAAAGCAAAAGTGTGTGTTGAAAAGGTGTTTGTAAAGTGCTGTTTGAAATGTAACCACAGTGTGACCTACCAGAATACAACAGAAATGTACATACACTATTGTAACTATTTAAATATATATATTTTAACAGTGGAAACTAGAATACAGGAGGTTAACCAGAAAAATAGCTGAAATTAAATTACTTTATGGCTACACATTAAAATATTGTATCTTTCAGTTTTCAATGAGCTAGGGACAGACTGTGTGCTGAAAAGCTTTCTGTATTATCATTAGGGTGAAATGATTACTAGTTTTGAAATGTGGAGGAATGCAATTGTTTTATGACTTCCAGCATCTGCCAAAAATCTGAGGTCTGTGCATTTTTACAGTAAGATGCTAAATACTGCCAGCTTCCAGCAGTGGTTGTTTCACCTGGGATAAAGTCAAGTGACAAGAAATTATGTCATTCTGCAAGCTATCCCAGCAGTAATATTGGAGATATTAATTTGAGAACTCTGTTAGAGAGACAGAGCATTCTGTGTTCTGTCTTTCACCTGACAAGTACCATTCACCATATCTGCCTTGCCCTAATTAAGTAAGTTAACTAGGATATATTAATTCTTTTAGATTCAGTCAAGAATATACTAAAGCTTAGTTTAGATATTTTTCTTTATTTATTTGAGACTGTCCTGCAGGGCTGTTTTAAATATTTCTTATAGTTTGAACTCTGATGTCACTGTGAACATATATTTACTATTGTCTTGTTCTTTTATTATTTATTATTAAATATATTTAAATCTTTCATTGTGCCTGATTTGTGTAGACATATTTAAGTTCTGAGAATACTTGCGTATGAATTTGATGACACTGTGTGGGCCACTCCAAATAGTCTTGCTCTTGGTCAAACTACCATTTGTATTAATATTAGTATTACTCAGTAAGATTGGACACCCTTTGTTAGGGACCTTAAAGTACTTGATAAGGAGTTGACTGGTGGCAAAGATAATTATCTTATAGTAGTGTGGGCAAAAAGGGGCATAGCTAGTTAACCTGTGCCAGCCTCTCCCAGGTGTGTGTGTGTGTGTGTGTGTGTGTGGTGGGGGGGGGTTGATCTTGGCTTTGCCACTCAGCTGAGATCTCAGTTCTATATCTGTGCCACTGGGGAGTCTTACAGGGGATCTGGAGAAAGAGGGGGAAACCAGCCCCAGACTGTCTGTGGTCTCTGTGTGCTCTTAATGGAAATTGTACTTGAGGCAAAGAGCTGTACCTGGAAATAGTGTGTGTACCTGTCATTCTTCCACTGTACATCCCCAACTGTTGCCAGCGGTGAGTATTGAGGCTCCTTGATTACTGGTCCAGTGGTGGGTCATATTGGCTGGCAGTGGTGTAAACACCACATCACATATTGGGATTCAGTGGTGTAGATATTGAACTCTTGTAGACTGTAAACAGTTGTCACAAAAGAAAGAGTGTACTCTCAAGCAGCCACATGGTAGACATTCAGAGTTTCATATCACAATAGTTTTATTTATTTTTTGTTAGCTTAGATCATCAGAGAGAGCAGGCAAGGATGTCAGCAGAGGATTATGGCAAGCTGACAAGGAACCAGTTGGCTGAGATGTGCCAAGCCAAGGGACTGGGGCATGCCAACCTGACTAAAGGAGAAATGATTGTAGCCTTAGCCACAGCTGCATCACAGACCAGCAACCAGGAGAGCAACCAGACCAGCCTTGGAGATGTACAACTCTCAGAAAATGGACAGGTCATTTTTTTCCAAGAGGGCTTAAAAATCCATCTGGAGTTAAGGAGACTTCAACTGGAGACCAAATGTTTGGAAATAGAATCATCAGAGAGATTGAAGCGTTTGCAGGCTGAAGAAAGTGAGAGACTGAGATGTCTGGAAGCCAAAGAAAATGAGAGGCAGAGGCAACATGAAAAGGAGATCCTGACTCTTTGCCAGTGTCATGGAGGCAATGGGGAAGGGAGTAAATGAACCCCTAAAGCAATACAGGTCAGTAAATTTCTTCCACAATTTACAGAGGGTATTAATTTTGATAGTTTTATTCACATGTTTAAAAGAGTATGTAAATAACATAATGTTGAACAAGGGCTCTGGTTACAGTTCCTGATCCCCTTACTCCATGGTAAATCTGTAACTGCTGTTTCAAATTGGCTGATACTGATTGCTTAAATTATAATACAGTAAAGAAGGTTTTATTAAAGTGTTTTAAGTTAACACCTGAAGCTGGTAGAAAAAAGTTTGTGAGCATAGGGGCAAGGCTGATGAAAGTGTGTGTGAATATATTGCTAAACAAAGCACTTATTTTCATAGGTGGGTGTGTGGATGTCAGGTCACCACTTTTGAAAGGTTGGCAGACCATTTGGTGAGGGAGCAATCCCTTAGCACTTTGCCTGAGGACATGAGAATTTGGATGGCATACAGACAATGTAATTATATGTCATTTGTGAATATCTGCATGATTTATACAAGATGCTTGTGTTACAAATGTATTAGAACTGCATGGCATGTGTATATCAAACTGCTGGTACAAAAGCAAAAGTGTGTGTTCAAAAGGTTTTTGCAAAGAGCTGTTTGAAATGTAACCACAGTGCAGCCTACTGGAATAGAACAGAAATGTTCATGCACTATTGTAACTATTTAAATGTATATATTTTAATAGTGGAAACTGGAATAAAGGAGGTTAACTTCGGAAAAATAGCTGAAGTTAAATTACTTTATGGCTATGCAATAAAAGATGGCATCTTTCAGTTTTCGATGAGCTAGAGACACAGACTCTGTGCTGAGAAGCTTTTTGTATTGCCTTTAGGGTGAAATTATTGCTTTTTCTGAACTGTGAAGGAAAGTAATTGTTTTATGACTTCCAGCATCTGCCAAAGATCTGAGGTCTGTGTATTTTGATAGGTAGATGCTAAATACTGCCACCTTCCAGCAGTGGGAGTTTCACCTGCGATAGAGTTAGATGACAAGAAATGATGTCATTCTGCAAGCTATCCAAGCAGTAATTGTTGAGATATTAATTTGAGCATTCTGTATTCTTTCACCTGACAAGAACCATTCACCACAACATCTGCCTTGCTTTAATTAAGTTAACTAGGATATATTATTTCTCTTAGATTCTGTCAGTAATATAGTAAAGCTTAGTTTAGAGAGATTCTTTTATTTATTTGAGACTGTCCTGCAATGCTGTTTTAAATATTTCCTGTGGTTTTGAACTCTGACATCACCATGAATATATATTTAGTATTGTTTTGTTCTTTTATTATTTATTATTAAATACATTTAAAAGACTGCGGTGGTGGTGCTGTGGTAGCGTTGCCACCTTACAGTATGACGTTGTCCGGTTCGATTCTCAGCTAGAGTGTCTTCTGCATGGAGACATGCGTGAATGGGCATACCTTTGTTGAAGGTTGCGCATCAGGGCTGGCAACTCGGCACATAAAAATCTACTGCCAAGCATTAGCGGACCGGAGTTCCGCTGTGGCGACCCCTAACCAGGAAAAGCCGAAAGACACAACATTAAATACATTTAAACCTTTCATTGTGGCTGATTTGTATAGAGATATTTAAGTTTTGAGAGTACTTGCATATGTATTTGGTGACACTGCGTGGGCCACTCCTAATAGCCTTGCTCTTGGTCAAACTACCATTTGTATTAATATTAATATTACATAGTAAAATTGGACACCCTTTGTTAAAGGCCTTAAAGTAGCTGATACGGAGTTGACTGGTGGCAGTGGTAACTACCTTATAGTCTGTGTAGAAGGAGGCATAACTCGTAAACCTGTGCCAGTCTCCCCCAGGCGTTTGCATATGTAAATCAAACCTCAAAGTTTGTGTGGGTCAGCTACTTTGGCAGATGCACAAAGTACTGATTGGACAGAGAAAATGCTGGTAGTTCTTGGCTTGGACACTCAGCTGAGATGTCAATTATATAGCTGTGCCAGTGTGGATTCTTATTGGGGATCTGGAGACAGAGGGAGAAACCAGCTCCGGACTGACTTTGGTCTCTGTGTGCTCTTAATGGAAATTGCACTTGATGTCGAGAGCTAAATCTGGAAATACTGTGTGTGCAGCTGTCATCCTCCCAGTGTACGTCCCCCACTGTTGCCAGTGGTGAGGATTGAATCTCTTTGATTACTGGTCCTGTGGTGGGTCATCACAAATTCTCATCATCTTTTTGTGGATGATTTAAAACTGTATAGTTCATTAAATGAAGAACTGAAAGCACAACTGTAAGTGGCCAAAACTTTTTCAGATGATATAAGAATGTAATTTGGTCTTGATAAATGTGTAAAAGTAACCTTTAAAGAAGAAAAGATGCAGCACCAAGAAAATATAATTCTGGGACAGGAATGTGATATGAAAGAACTTGAGCAAGCGGGAGTGTATAAATATTTTGGACTTGATGAAGGACCAACAATGAAACATGAACCAATGGGAATAAAACTTAGTAAGGAATATTTTAGAAGACTAAAATTAATACTGAAAACAGCTCTGACATCTAGGAACAAAATCCAAGCTATAAACCAGTTTGCTCTTCCTGTTCTAACTTACAGTTTTGGGGTGTCTGACTGGTGCCAAAAGGTATTGGATCAGTTGTACAGGAAAACAAGGTCCATGCTTATTAAATGATTATATAAATCAGTGTATACCAAGATTATATATTCCCCATTCTGAAGGAGGTATGGGCCTCCTTGAAATTGATTACATGTATTGATTTGCAGTCATAGGACTGCATGCATATTTGCTGACTTCAAAGATCCAAACATATAGATAGTTTTAAAACATGAGGAGAACAAGTCTGCATTGACTTCCCTGCTTAATTTAGCAGAAGCATATCAGTGTCAAGGGGAATGGAAATCAAACTAGAACTAGATAAATATCAGGTAGCATCTGTATGTGCCAAAAAACAAAAGAAAGAATATAAGATAAAGGATCAGATGAGAAGGCAAGAAATGTGAAAAATGCATAAATGTTATTGCAAGTACAGAAAATTCCTAGAACAACCTCATGTCAATCAGGATTTAATGCAAGGATGGTTAAGGAGAGGTGAATTTAAACCAAAAGACAAATGGTTAATATTGGGATTTCAGAACAGTGGACTATACACACTTTGTTTTACAGAATCCACTAAATATGCCAAAGAAACAGATAAGTGTGGGTTTTGTAAAACAGAATGTGGGTTTTGTAAAACAGAATTGGAAACAGTTTCACATCTTGTTGTTGGGTGTGATACATTGATGGCAGAAGGCCTGTATATTAAAAGGCATAGTAATGTGGCAGGACTGCTGTATTTGGGATTGTGCAAAAATTTAAATAGTGAACTGAGAAGCATTGGAAATATGAGCAACAAAGCATTATATAAAATGATGAGGTTTATATCACATGGAATTACCCATTACCAACAGTTCAAAAATAGATTTCAGAAAAGAAGATATATTAGTCCAAGTAAAGAATACAAAAGTAGCATTGATCTTTGAAATTGCTGCATCCATTGATTACAGAGTCTTAAATGCAGACAGAACTAAAGTCATAAAATACCATGATTTGCAGGCAGAAGAGAATGCAGTGTGAATGAAGGATATCCAGACAGTTCCAATAGTGGTAGAAGCAATAGATCTCATAAAAAAGAATCTACAGTCAGATGAATTGCAGAAGGAATCAGTTCTGGGCACATCACAGTTCCCACAAAGACCACTTTTGGTTAACTTCAAAGATTGAAACAACACTTATTTCATGAAATTTAATCATACTATGACTTAGTGATGGGGTCCATTACTGTAATGATATCAGAAACCCAAAAGTCTTAGAGAAATTAAAAAGGGTAAGAACATATAAACGAGATCCAGATGGAGAGATGATAAAATCATCAAGCAAAGGAGAGTAGTATTGCTAGAAATTAAATTCATCCTCAAGTCTTCTTGAGATGGACCCCATTTTTAGAAAATCTCACCAAGACAACACTAATATATAGACTATATTTTATATAGCATATATCATGGACAGAAAAAGACAGCTGGGTGCACAAGTCCCAGGATAAAAATATTAGCAACCCTGGCAGGTGCACTGATGCCAGGACTGTAAAAATGATTGTGTAGAATCCTCAAGACATGGAAACATTCTTACAATGGTGTTAGGCCAAGCTTAGGGAGAGGATGACCCCCTGTTGTAAAAGGAAGTGGTAGTCCACAAAAAACATAAAAACTGACAGGCCAAAAAAGAGCCATAAAGATGATTGAGTGGACTATTGAGGATAAAAAAGAAATTATGTATTGTTACTATTATGCAAGAAGCCCAGAACTTCCAGATACAAGATATTCAAAAAAATAAAGACAGAAATTAGAGGTAATAAAAGTGCTTACTAAAGAAAAACTGTCAAAAGCTTCAAATGCAAATTTGTGGTCATTAATACAGCATTTCCATTGCATAACATAGGTGAAGGAGCCTTGAGTCATTTGGAAAAAGAAGCGACTAAGAGAATGTGAAAATATAAACAGCAAAACCTAGAGATTTTTTAAAAGATATAAAAAAGAAATATGTACACGAAAAAGAGATCTTACAATGTGTAACATTTATGCAAAGGAAAACACCACACTACTCAATAAAAAAATGCTCAAAATATATGTCAAGAGAAATACAGGCAAATACAACCAGATATGGAAAATTTCACAATACAAAAAGATCACAAAGGGAAAATGTAAAACAGAGAATTAGTAAAGTAGAAGTTAAATAAAGAATTTATAGAATACCTGCAAAGTGGAGGATTTAGTGTAGAAAGTCTAATACATATTATGTCACAGCATGATGGAATCCCCAAAGTAAGGATAAACATGTGGAACAGGAGACATTTGAAAAAATATAGAAATGGGAAAGAAAAAGAGATTTAATATGGTAGAATATTTATGCAAAGGAGAAAGCAAAATTAACGAATACCAAAAAGCAGTAAGGAAGATATTTAAAAAGTAATACAGGCAAAGGCATCAGTATATGGAAAATTTAACAATACAAATAATAAGGGGGAAGTAGAAAAGAGGATTATTAATGCTGAAGTTAAAGAAACAGAAGCTGAAATTATAGTTTACCTATGAAGTGAAAGACTTAGTGTAGAAAATTCAACTTTGGTAGTGTTACACCATGATGGAACATGTGGAATAGGAAGCATATGATAATTTGACAAATGAAGGTACTCTGGAGCCTTCAGTAGTAAACCAGCACAAAAGTTCAGTTGGGAAGGAAAAGGAAACAGTGGCAACTCTGATGCAGCCAATGTTGTGGAGGGATAAGCCAGTGATTTCCCATATGAAGATGATGCAGGATGCAGCTCAAGAGAATATGTCACAGGAAGATGTTCTGGAACTTTCTGTAGAATGCCCAAAGGAAAACTCCTGGAACAACATCATATCAATCAGGATCTGATACAGGAATGGTTAAGGAGAGGTGAATTTAAACTAAAAGATGAAAGGTTAATATTGGCGACTTAGGATAGTGGATTACATACACTTTGGTTTACAAGGTCTAGTGAACAAATGGGAGAAACAGACACATGCGGGTTCTATAAAACAGAACTGGAAATAGTCACACATGTTGTTGCTGAATGTGATACACTAATGGCAGAGGGCCTGTATACTAAAAGGCATAATAATGTGACAAGACTGTTGTATTGGAAACTGTACAAACAGTACAACATTTAAGTCGCTGAGAAGCATTGGAAAGATTAGCCACAAAGCATTATAGAGAATGATGAAGTTTATATCACAGTGGATCACCCATTAATAACAGGTCAAAAAGATGTGAGAACATCAGATTTAGTACTGGGTGCTGTGGGGGTGTGAAGCTGAATAGAGGCAAGACTTTCATTCTAAAATGACTTTGCACTATTCAGTTGATGCTAAAGACATTAAGAAAATTCTTTGCAATAATTGTTTTTTGCTGCATATGATGATGAGTTAAAATCATTGTTTGCATCTTCACCAAGTTTCACTTTTGAAAATAAATACAAACATTAAGAAGATGTTGGAGAGGCCAGCTAGTCTGCTTTCAGAAACTGTTTTTCTGACAACAAAATGTAGGCTGTATAAACAATGCCCAGGATTTAATAAAATGCATGTAGACACAGTGTAGAGCCTACACAGAATGTTGCCATGTCTGTGTACATGGTTCCCCCTTGGCAGTGCACCATGCATATTAATGATGGTGTGTTGCCAAGGGAGAGTCAAGGAATACAGTTATTGAACCAGTGCAGGGACTGTTGTAATGATTATTGTGTCCGCAGAGGAGTAAGAGACTCCTTTCACTGTCCTAGTGTTATATTTTTATCCAGTTTTTTTTAATAAGCATGTTTGCGTGGCACGGTGTGCAGTAAAGTTAAGAAGCGCACACAGATAAGACAGCAGACACCTGCAGACATCTAAAAATAGAAACTGGATGTCATTAATTATTTAAATATGATGTTTAAGCATATCTAAGTGTGTTTTCACAGTGTGGAGCTCAGCTCTGCTTATAAGTAGTTCAGTGGTATATGTGAAGGTATACCAGACTTCTTAATGTCCATGTAACTAAATGGATAGAGTAACGGCTTTATGTGCAGTACATTCAGGGTTTGAATACATAGAAGGGAAATAAATATTTAATTTTAATATACAACATTTGCAGAGTAATTTAAAATATGGCTACTCTCCATTCTGCTGAGCTCTGCTGAGACCTGATAAGTGCCGCATAAACTTGATAATGGCTGCCAATGTTTATGCACTGCTTGGCACTATCTGGCTGGTTTTGCACACTGCTAAGCTCCACTAAAACTCCAATTCTGATAGTTTTTGCACTTCTCAGCTCAACTGCGCAGGTCTGCATGGCGATAAGTGATGCAGTGTTTTTTGAATGTTGTCCAATGATGTGTAAGGGTGAGAAAACATCCTATAGTAAGCCCAATAAGCAGGAATACAGCAGAATACATTGGATTTCCTCCTCTGATGGGTGCTATGGCTGGTATTGGTGAAGATGTGCACTTTCAGGCACAGCATTGGGACATTCTGGAGTCCAGGGTCATGGTTGAACTCCCAGTTAAAAAAAATGAAGACCGGCTGCTGCAGGGAGGTTTCCAGGGGTCAGAGTATAAGACAGAGGTTTGGGATTAGCTGGCCAGAGAACTCACCAGTGTTACTGGTATCCACCATGCAGGTGAGCAGTGTTGTCACCACCATGATGACCTGAAATGATGGAACAGGGGACCCTTGGACATTTGGGTCTAAGAAGCTCTGGCAGGGAATGCTCCACAAGTATGTAAGTAACTTCACATCTGTTTCACCAATATCTAATCTGAATGTCTGCAAAACTGGTATGCATGATAGTTTGCTTCTCTCCCAACAGCTGCAGAAGAGAGGGCCGACAATGTTGAGTCACATGCCAGGCTCTTGACCAGGTTGGACTGTGAGTGTGGTGAGCACGGATATATTATGCTAACTGTAGTAAAATAAGCAAGAAAAGGTAAAGCATTAACTGTATTAAAGTATATACAATAAAGTCTGTATTGCAATAAATGTGTAAATAGCACTGTATTGCAAGAAATGAATAATGCCAACTGTTGTGCAATAAAAACATGAAACAATACGAGTACCACCATTACAATATATATAATAAAGTCTGTAGTGGAATAAATGTGGAATTAGAGTTGTATTGCAAGAAATAAATAATGCCAACTGTTCTACAATAAAACATGAAACATTATCAATAACAGCAAGGAAAATACTGTACATCAGGATTGTGTTGCTGTAACTATTCCACTAGAGCTGCATGCATTCAGGCTGTAAGGTAAGGTGCTACAGTCAAGTATAACACTGTAATAGCTGTAGAATGCAAATGTAATGGCTGCCATTGTATTTTCTAACTCATATAATACCATGCATAGGTTCATAGGTTCATAGGTTCATACTAGGCTATCTGCCCTGGGGCAATTATAAGCCTAGCCCGATTCTGTATGGCTTACGCCACGCCTTGATTTGAGTATACTGTGCCCTTTTTAAGGTTTAGTTTACTGTGCCTCTGTCTAATAGTGACACGGGAATAATCCCTGGGACAAACCTATGATCCCCCATCCACCTATCAAGATTCTTCTTGAAGAGATTCAGTGAGGTGCTCTGCCTCACATGAACTGGAATTCTATTCCAGAGCGAAGGGAGCCTCTGGGTTATGAACCTGCCCCTCCAGCAAGTTCTATTTATTTCTGTGCTGAGGTTCAAGTCCCTCGAGCGTGTGGCTCTAAGGGATTTAGATTTACTGAGGTGGAATATGTCCATTAATTCTGGATTTGACATAGCTTTGTATGTCAGGCATAGATCGCCTCGAAGTAGGCAGTATGCAACTGAGTAGAGCTGGAGTTTTTTTAACCGAGCAGCATATGGCATCTGTTTGAGACCCTTGATCCTCTTGGTGAGATACTTTTGGGGTCTCTCAAATTGCTGCAGGTGTCGGGTAAGGTACATCCCAAAAGGGACATTGTATTCTATGATGGGCCTGATGAGGGATGAATAAAGGGGCACGATTACTTCTCTTGATCTAGATGTGAAACCCTTCGTGATGAGGTGGGCTATGTAGAAGGTCTTTCTAACCACTTTGGCAATGTGGTTTTCAAAGGTGAGATTGCTATCAACTTGGGTCCCCAGGTCCCTAATAGCTTTCTCTGTACTTAATGGGTTTCCGCCTATGTGGTAATTTGTGGGCACATTGTTTTTGCCAAAGGGTATGACTATACATTTTTTGGCATTTAGCTTTAAACCATGGCGCTGGCACCAGTTATCTGTCTCTGTGAGACCTTTTTGAAGGATGTTTGTGTCAGCTGGAGAGTCGATTATGGTGCCCAGTTTGCAGTCGTCTGCAAACTTGGTGAGCCATAGTCCTCCACGTTGCCTGTACCTCAGAAAAGTATATACCGAACAAGAGTGGTCCCAGGGCAGAACCCTGTGGGCGCCACTTGTGACGGTTTCAGTCTGACATGGCTCCAGCAACTCTCACTCTGTGGGTTCTGTCTTTGAGCCAGTTTGCGACCCATCTTGTGACATAGGGGTTTATATTTAAGCTGGATAGCTTATCTATGATGCCCGAGTGGGGTATTGTGTCAAATGCCTTTGCAAGGTCCAGATAGGCTGTGTGGACTACCTTCCCTTCATATATGGCTTTGGTGACTGTTTCGAAGAAGTCAACCAGGTTCAAAAGGCAGGATCTGCCCTTGACAAAGCCGAACTGGGTAGGATCTAGTGTCTGTAGGTCCCCAATGTCTTTGTTTATGAGCTCCATGATGATCCTCTCCATAGCCTTGCAGACTAAGCTAGTCAGGCTAATGTGGCGATAGTTTCCAGGGTCCAGGTCAAGCTTGTCTCTAGGCCAATATTGTTCACGTAATACTCTGTCATCCACAAACATCAGGTAATCAACATATATGGATAAGGCAGCCTACACCATGAACTGATATTGTTTGTTGACTGCACAGATATTTTCAACCCACTAACAATAATTTGTGTATACCAGCACTGTTTATACTGATATGTAGTGTACCTACTATCTGCGTTATGCTTCTATTTCATGCATGTGTGTTCTACTCTCACTACAGTCTAGTATAACTCTGTAGTAGTACTGCCAGGTCATAGTTTGGTTCCAAGTAAGCTCTAGGAAAATATCAGTCAGTCACCAAACAGCAGTGACTCAGTAGTTCAGTTTGTTAAATGCTCTGTATGTAGTACATTTTGCCACACACAGACCAGGGTTTGAATCCAATGCTATGCAGCAATACATATTATAGTAGCAGTCATGTAATGCTCACAAATTCTCTCTCCACAGGATATACAGGTAAATGGGTGAGGTAGCCCATATTATGAATAGATAATTGTGTGTTTAGATTTTCAAGACTGCTAAAAGCATTAGCAAGAATGAGAAAAATTAGCAATGTGCTGTCAGAAATAATATGTGTAATCCTGGTACGGCTATATGCCTGGAGCATCTGTTAAAAGTTGCTGCAGTCGATTAATACATTACATGCAGATATCCCCTGCAGTCACTGTTACTGGTCCAATTCCCATGCCTGCCAACCAAGGTATGACTGTTGTTTAGTGTCTGCACTGTACACATACTTGTCTCTCAAGTGTCACGATTTCACATTATATAATTAATAGTGCATAATCCATGTGTTACAGGAATACCATGGCAATAAATACCTAAATTGCAAAGTATCACCATTTCAGCCTACAGAACACCTTGGTAGTTATATAGGTCTACCTGATGTGCAAGTGTTCTGTGTAGGTGTGTACCCACAGTTGTTACCGTTTGACCCATAATGACCTATACATATAGCTTGAGAAGTATGTATGTGCTAAATCAGCTACAGGAGACTTGTACTCACTATACACACACAAAAATGCAGACTCATAGAGTAGATAGTAGTACTGTTGTCAAGGAAGTAAGCTACAATGTTACTAATAGACTAATTTTCTCTCTCTCTCCCCACCCCTTATTTTCATTTATTTATTACTGTTATTCATTGGTTATGGTTTACTATTAATTTATGTTGTTACATTAACTGTTTTTAGGGCGTGTGTTTTATTATTGTTATATATTATAATGGATGGGTATTAACATATCTTGTTAAATTACCTATTTTGTTGGCCTTATGCTGTAACTGTTACTGGCATGCTGTTATACTGACTGTTCTGTTATTTATTGTTGTGTTTCACATAATATGCATTGATATGCAATTGTGTTATTTCTAATGTTCAGCCATACTGTTACTACTAACAATGTTTTGTTAATAACAAACCTATACTTATTGCTATACCTCCATTACCACAGCATGTCTGGATAGGCTGGTTCCTGGTGATCTGCCTACCTTGCCTCAGCTGGCTGTGGCACTGTGTCCTACCATGTCTGGGACCCAGGTCGGTGGTGTCCCCTCCACTGCCCCTGTACCACCTGTGGCATCAGGTGGAAGCATCTCAGGGGACAGGCCCAGCCTCACCCTGGGAGTGATGGTGGAGGTGTTGCAGTCACCCAGGATCAACTGCCAGTTATGATGTGCAGGATTGTTCACTGGAGCTATGAATGCCACCTGTGCCAGATTGAGAGCATGCTGACTGACCTGGTGGACAGGCTCGCCCTGGTGCCCAGCCTCTAGAACAGCCACCCTTGGTGCAGTGAAGGTGCAGTGTTGACTGTCCCATGGGTGGGGACTTGAGTCAGACTGTTTCTGTCTGGAGGCATGTGCGACTTGGTTCTGCAACACCGTCCCCATCCAAGGTGTTTACCCCCAAATGTGTCACACACCACCCCTGTATAATGTCTTGTCTGTTTTGTCTGTCTGCAAACCCATTCTCTCCTACCCAACTTACCTCCCCACATGTACCTATGTCCCTTGTCTTATATTCCACTCTCACCTTAAAAAAAAGTGGGCATCTGTCCCCAAAAAACAAACATCGCCACATACTTAGCTCTCTATGTCACACATGTGTCCACTGGACACCACTAATCTGGTCTAATTGGCTTGATAACACAGTCATGTTGTCCTCACCCCTCTATCTGGAGTTTGAGAGTCCAAAATCATTTACAAAATCTGTCAAAATGCACAACTGTTATGATATGGATAGCTATGGTTCTTTCCTACACCCTTTTTGCGCATGCCTAACTACCTTTCACTATGTTTTTCCCTCCTTGCCCCCACTTCACCACTTTTGTATCACCCCATTTTCTTTTGTTTATATTTTTAGCACTCATTTGCACAGAGCTAAGTGATGTGGCTCTGTGTGGCACAGTGCGCCACTTCGCCTTAACTAAGCTTAAATGAGCTTTTATAATTAAATGTGTTTATTACATAGTTAGACACGTACAAAATAAACACCTCTGCCAAGTTTCAAATCCATGCCCCTCTCACCTACAGCCCACTGCATTAACCCACCATGCCACACAGATTTGACTTAAAGTAGGTGTTTGAGCAAAACATACTGATTGCCACTTACAGTCATTAGGCATGTAACTGAAATAAAAACTAATGAGAAAAAGGGGGGTGTACCTTGCACTCTGATGAAATAATACACTAGTAGAGAGCCAAAGACATAATAATGGATGTAAGTGAGGCCTGTGCATACCTCCCAACCTCTTAGAGCAAGAAATCTGGACAATACCATAAATAAAAGTGGAGCAAAGGCTCAAATTAGGGACAATTTTTTTTTAAATATTGTTCTTACAAACCTAGAAAGTTGATAGAATAACAGGTTTTACATTAGCACAAATTTTCCAAATGATATGAAGTCTGAAACTCAAATGTGTGTTAATATTTTTTAACTTCAATCTTTAATGATTTTCCAAATATTTCTCAGAAAACCACAATTTTATGAAAAATAAACCAAAAATATGAGGGAAAATCTTCACATTCTGCAAAAATCTGTACATTTGAGAGGTATGGGCCTGTCATAGCAGGTATATGTGCTTTTTTATCAGCAACTTGTGGTAAGACACCTGCTAAGGCAGCAATGGCAAAGTACATGTGCAACTGGGACCCTGGTGTAGAAATACAGCCATATAAAGCCATGCACATACTGATAGGTGTAGAAATGTTTGTCACAGCCTGTATATGTGCACATATATCTTACAAATAAACATGCAATTACAATGACTCAGGAGTGCAGTCTGTTAAATGCCTTGCATGCTGTACATTTTGCCACACACAGATCTGGGTTCAAATCCAGTTTTGTCTTGCATTTCAGTTACATTATTGTGAAGACTGCAAGTAATAACTGAGCCATGCAATCCTAATCTGCACAGGATACTGCTAGTTAATGAACTGCTACCCAGTTTTGCAAGTCAGAGGCCTACAGGTAGGGACACACTGCACATATCCTTATAGCCTAACTATATGTTGCCTACTACTCTGCTATCGGCACTGTTGCATAACAGACGTACCTTAATCACATGCCTCAATTAGACTGTACAGAGTACCCTTACCTTGGCTCTGCTGTAGTGCCAGGGCTGATACACCTACTACAGTTACACATACAGCTTACTGTCTTCAAAAGTGTCCACACTCCCCCCTATGTGCACTAGGCTGCAGCAGCAGCAGCAGCTGCAGCCTTTAGCATACACAGCTGTATATACAGGTAGCTGCTACAAACCTACCATACCTTCCAACCCCTAGAGCAAGGGATGCAGACACAGCTATATGTAATGGGAGTGCTAAGGCCCACAGATAGGGACATGTGTAATGGTTTGCCCCTACAAAGCTAGTTGATTGATAGAATAGCAGGTATTGCATTAGCATGCATATTCTGATGGGCATGAAGTCTCACATTCAAGTGTGTCTCTTTCCTCACTGACCTCAACCCACAATGTTTGCCAGTGAACTACTAGATGTCCACAATGTCATGGGACACTGACCACACATACTCCATAAATCTCTACAGTTGACAGTTATGGTATCTACCCTCTGCAATGCTGTACTCTCCACACCTCAGTGATGCCCTTCTTAACAACCAAGAAAGGGGCTCAGGTCTACACGAGGGTCTTATATATTGTACTGTGGTGGCATGTCATTGGCCAGTGGTAGTGCAATTCAACTGTTTTGGCTGTAATTTGCAATTCTAAGCCACAGATTGGTGCAGAGGCAATTAACTGCTAGTGAGCAGTACCTTAAAAAGGCAAGCAGTTGCTTATAAGGAACAGGAGGTCTGTATGAGACTTAACTCACATGGAGAACAGATTTCCAAATGAATACCAGAAGCAAAGTTCAAAAAAGGAGTATTAAACTCCAGCAGGTATGTAATAGATTTCTCCATATAATATGATGCAGATGGGAGGACGAAGTTATGGGGAATAGAGATTACAGCAGTAAACCTATCTTAGATCTATGATAATGACATGTCAGTTATACTTTGCTGTCCTATACCTACAGGCATGCCTCTCAACTGTCCCTGATTTTTAATCACATCTCTGCTCTATCACTGTAAACCCTCCAACAATGGTTTGCTGCTGTAGGAAAGCTAGTGAGCTAGTGGCTTACATATAATACATAGTGTCAATGAGTAAGCGTGTGGACTCCTGTAATGTCAAATGATGTACTGTAATTCACCTCCCTCGTTCAGTCGCTGTCTCACATGCATAGATGTAACATTTTAAAAGTGTCCCTGAATGTTCCTGATGTACTCTGGATATGTCCCTATTTCTGTTGACATATGTCCCTGTTTGGTCAATGGCTATGTCTAACATAATAAACACTCCAAAAAAAAAATTGCTGGAAAACACACACGCATACACATACACACACACACACACACACACACACACACACACACACACACACACACACACACACACAACACACACACACACACACAAACACACTGGAGCCAAGACAACGTAGCTGCCAAAACTTTACTGATGCTTCCTGGTACCTCAGCTATTGCCCTCACTGTGCCCTCTTTTTGCAAAAATATTTGTTTCTCAAACATAAAATAATTATGCATGGGGCAAATTCCAAAAACGGAAGCAAAAAATTAGTTTGCAGGCCTTCGCCCATGATCCTGCCCACTGCTTCCAAACCCCATCTCTTATTAATGCTACTATACAAGGATCTAACATCCACATTGGCACAATAAAAATCTCTTTCCCATTACATACCCCCAACAAAATCTGAGAATTCCTTTCCATTCCTAATATGTGAAGAAATACTTACCAAATAGGATTTTAAATGGGAATCCAAAAAATATGCCCACATGCTGTAAGTAGGCACCTGTTTCTGATTCAATTGGCCTACTCAGGGGATTCCCTATATTTTTATGGACTTTAGATATAAAAAATAACTAGCATCTTTCGAATGTTTGATGTGTAATTTCTTAACATCACTGAGGGAGAAAAAACGAATCACTCCCCCCTCTCTAATAGCTCCTGCAAAAGATTATTATATTCCACGGTGAGGTTACAATTCAATTTCTGGTAGACACTTAACCTGTAACAAATCTTCAGTCATTTTGTTATAACCATCTTTGGACATGATATCCCAATTACCACCCCCCCCCTTGTCAGCTTGAATAAAAACATATTCCTCATTTAAACCATGTAACATTTGAAGGGCTTTCCACTCATTTTTACTCAAATTGTAAACTCTCATATTCTTAATAAATTTTAAATAGTCATACTCAATTTGTTTACAAAAAAACTTTTCAAAAGTGTTAATGGCCATAGATGTCCTAGAAGGATTAAAAGAGCTGACATGATGTACATGCGGTACTTTGAGACTCCCACATCCAGTACAAATGCTAAGTTGGATAGCCCAGTTGCCTACCATTTCCATTCAGTACATGGTGATTTGCACAATAGTTCTTTTTCTTTAATAGCTTGTTCAAACCTTATCTCACTCAAGGGGCGGATTATGTGCAAACCTTATTAAAAATAGAAGCAAAGTTTATTATTAATTTTAAAACTCTTCATCCAAATGGATTGAGCTTGAAATTAAATCTAATTTATGATTTATAGGTTTATATTTTTTAATATTTTAGTGGTGTCAGATTAATTCATATGTGCATGTAATTCTGAGGTGGACACTAAATGGGAATGATTTTGTATCAGAACATTTTGGCACTTCAGTGGGAACATTGTAAGAACATTTTATTGAATTACCCGGGGATCACGTCAGTCAGACAGGGGGTCAGGGAAGTAAATAGTGTGGGAAGAAATAGCCAGGGAATTGTTATGGCTAGGCTTGTATAGGCCCTAGGTCCAATAGCCTAGTACCAACCTATGAACCTATGAACCTATGGATAATTATGTGTGAATTGTTGTATATGAAAGAATGGCTGTTCAGATGGTGTAATTATTCCCTCAAAGGCAATAGGAGAGGTACCAGGAAGCATCAGTAAAGTTTTGGCAGCTACGGTGTCTTAGCTCTGGTGTGTTTTTTTTTTGGCTATGCCTAACGTACCTGTCAACCTCTTACAGCATGAAATCAGGACAAAGCCATAATATATGGGGGGACAAAGGCCCAAACTCAGCGAGAGTGTTTAAATATTTGTTAGAGATCCACAAGTTTGTGTGAAAATGACCAAAACTACAAGGCAAAAATCCTGACATTCTGCAAACATCTGTATAGTTGAGAGGTATGGAACATATACTACAGCAGGTTTGCATTCTTTTCTGTCATTGTGGCACACTGGTGTTGCTGGACTGTCCCCATATAGTTGTTGTAATAGCACACTGTTAATTGTCTGGCAGAAGCCATATGACATAGTGGGAGTTTACCCATAGGGGACACACCACAGTAGACTGCAGTGCTGAGTGTTGGAACATACAGCAGAATCTATCACAGCACATGGGGACATACCCCATTATTGCTACTATATTGGTGGTATCCACACACATAGTGTTGTCAGACTGTGGGGTATGACTTATGGCTGTGCAGGTCATTATGGGTGCACTGGATCTGTACATAGTGATGTCTATGTATCTGATCCTTTAATGTGTTCCCCTTTTATTGTCTTTCAGGAACCATATACTGCAGAAGACATGTCCACTTCTCAGATGTGGAGATTGACATAGTGGATGGACTGAGACAGCACCATCAGATCTTGTTGTCCAGGGGAAGCATAATTGGGAGAAATGGGCAGGATTGCGGGCAGACCTTGTGTGGTATGTCAGTCAGATTGGTCATCGGGACAGGACCTATGAGCAGGTTCAACACTGGGCTTCAGATATGCTGAATGCTGCAAGATGAAGGGCAGCTGATGTTGCCAGGGATCATGCCACCACCGGTGTAGGGCCTGTGACAGAACATCCACTCACAGCCACAGAGAAATTCCTGGTGAACCTAGGAACACACGACAGCTCCCAGGCATCCATCACATCGTACATTGTGGAGGTGGGTGTCACAGTATTATGTAGATATATGTGGAGAGTCTATGTATCACAGTAGAGGAGCATCCAGGTAAGCATACTATGTTCACCACTGTAATACTGTATCAGTCATTTTGGCAGGCTGTACATACCTTTATATGAGTGTTAGGTCTATCTGCATTGGGGAGTTAGGGTCTATGCACAGCTGTGCACACATACATAGAATGTCAGCAATGCAGCCAGTATCACAGTAGCTACTGTACATGTGGATATATGCACATATTACCTTGCAGTGTTGCAACATTTGGTGGTGCTGACAATACCTCTTTCTCACCTTTTCATAGGTCCTGTACCTGGTAAGTGTGATAATGTTTTTTATGGATCATATATGCCCTATGAAAGTTAAGGGCTGCCATATTGCCCTACGTACAAATGGTGTGTTTAGCCAGAGTAGAATATCTGTGTGTTCCATTCTGGGACACTTGACTACGGTACGTAGACTGGTTAGTCACAGGTGTGTATTTGAATAACCATCGACACATCTGCACTTATAGTTATGAGTGGCTGCACAGCCTGGTATACATGAGGCAATTACTCCAAGATGCCTGTTCGAAACACAAAAGAGAGATACTACATACCTGAGGCAGTGACACTAGTACTGGCATAATCTAAAGATAGGTGTACTGGGTAATTTTACATACTTTACAGGCAGATTGTACTGGCAACTTTACATGGATGTGGCTGAAGTGCGTGTTATAAAGGGCTTGACTTGTTTGTGTATTTTGGTGTGGGGTTGTCTGTTGTGCATTGGAGTGAAGATGAGAAGATGTGAGACTGGTAATGCAGTTGTGAATCCTCATTTGTATGCATCTGTGTGGATTACCATACATAATCATGCATATAGCAATGTACTGCTTTTGTCTTGGTTTTCACAGGAGACCAGGAGGGTTGGAGTCTATCCCCCTCACAACCTGATGTCAGTGTCTCATCAGACTCTATCAATGATTGTAGCCATAGTGAGGCACAGGTGGGGTTGTTAGTGGCTGAATCTGTCCCAGAGGTTGACATCCCCCTTTTGTCCCCATTGTCACCGCTCGCAGTCAGTATGCCCACACATATTCAGTCCCCAGATATTGGACAGTCTGATGGTAGTGACATTGAACAGGACAGTGTGGCAACTATGGCATCAGTGAGTGTTGACAACGGCCATAGTGAGATAGCTGGTGAGATCCCACACAGGTGGATTGACAGGGATGTTCATAGGAGGACTGCTGTCTATCCACCACCTGATGCAGGTGTCACATCGCAGGTCACTCGCAGCATGTTTCAGGCTGTCATGGAGGCAAAGGCATATTCTGAATGCAACACCAGATGGATGCTTAAGGTTAAGGATGCAGGACAATCTGACATCCGTGACTGCCTCCACCACACTGGGGACACCCTGGATCAGTTCACTGATGCAATTGACAGATGGTGGGCTTAGACAGTGTCTGTCTTGGACTGCACATTTTCTGTGCTAGAACATCTGGTTGGAGTTTGGCATCTGACACGTGGACATAGGTCAGCAACAGCAGCTGCTGAGAGTCCACGTGGCCGTGCACAATCACAATCCCATAGTGGTAATGCCTTCAGCACTACAGAGGGAAGTGTGCTGTCCACAGCATGACACAGCAGGTCAGGGGCACTTGGCCCTGGACAGTCCCATGGTGAACACACCCCCAGCATTCTGCAGTCACTGTCAGGTACTAGCACCACATCTGACTTTGGGCATGGTGGTATCAGTGCTACTGCAGTCAGAGTCAGTTCCCGTGTTCATGGCTGGAGATGATGAACTGTCCACTCTACCATGTATGGTCCACAGATGTCCAACATACACACATGTAGGACTAGCATTGGGCTTGACTATGTACATGCACACACTCAGTCACCATTGTCACATGCAGGTCACCTACAGACACACACGGCACCTCTTCATGACCCATCTAAACTGCACCTCTCCTGACTCACACACATGCTGTCAATTGTTTAGTACAGCCTAGGAGTCTGGCACCCCCACACCACACCCTGTACATGCAATGATACCTGTTCCACATCCCTCCCATCCATGCCATTGATGCAGGGACATGCTACTATGTGCCTGATACACAGGGTGTCTGTATCACTTGACATGTACTTAGGTAGTGCAGTATTGGTTTGCCATGCCACTTGTGGGCCACAACAGCTACTGTATGCTGGCATGTATCATGACTACACATCATACTTTGTGTATCTTTGTTGCAAGTTGTTGGACTGGCGGTGGTGTTACAGAATGACAGTTGTGTCACAGACCTGTGTATTTTTCTATTCCAGGAGTCTGAGGGGATACACTATGGACACACGGTGGCAATACAGCGGCAAAGAATGGCATGGCAACACAGCAGAAATAAGACATCAGCAAGGTACGGCAGTATATGTGCATAGCTCCCTAGATGCATATGTGTAGAACAGTCTGTCAAGGACAATGGGGGCAGTCAGCGTATTCATGCATTAATACTTTGTGATAATGTCTGCTACCTTTGCTACATGTCACCTGAGTTATCTGAACCTACAAATCTAGAAGGTGTGGTGATGGATTTGACATGTATACAAATATCCTGTGTCTGGGTCAGACAGGTGGTGGATATCAGTTATGATTATGTATAGGAGGGTAATTTAGGGCCAGCAGCTAGTTAATGGACAAAAAGTGCATAACCATTGCACAAGGATAGCCCATAAAACCATGTCTGTAGCGCTGCATGGGTTTATATTTACACACACACACAGAGTTGGTTCATGTGGATTAGAACCCATACCTATCTACTATTACACACTATAGCTCATAGTACTTATTGGAATTTATCTGATATTAGATTGTCAGCCAGCACTCTTGAGGTGGATGACATCAACAGGCCTTGTAGAGGAAGGCAATATAGAGGCCAGCAACAGCTAGTCACAGCCCTAAAATGCATAACCATTGCACAAAGATAGCCCATACAGGCTTATGCAGAGTGCTGCATGGGTATATATTTACACACACACACACACACACACACACACACACACACACACACACACACACACACACACGCACACACGCACACACGCACACAAAGACACACACACACACACACACACACACACACACACACACACACACACACACACACACACACAGTTGGCTATTGTGAGATTAAAACCCCTACCTATCTACTATCACACACTATAGCTTGCAGTACTTATTGCATGTGCCACAGGTTGCATCTGTTGTATATATGGTTGCAGGAACAGTACTTGTGGAGTACACAAAGTAACCTTGTGTTAGACAGCATGTGTGGTCTGCAGGGCGATATTGCTTGGTACTGTTATTGTATCTAGTGTCCTAGGAGTGGAATACAAGTCACTATCCCTGCTATGTGTTTACAGTTACCAGTATGGCCATATGTGGTTGACTGCAGTTAGATAAGCAAACATGTGGCTAGGAATAACATGGCTTGTCCAAGGCATGCGTTAAACTAGTGTAGAGTACAACACCTGTTCACCTGTGTCTGTCTGTAAGGTGATATTTCACTGTCATGACCTTGGTTTAGTTCCTTTGGGAAACTGTTTTGATATGTGAGTGCAGATAACCTCAGCAATCCATGCATCTCCATACACACACACACACACACACACACACACACACACACAAATATATATATATATATATATATATATATATAGATATATATATATATATAGTTTCACTTCAAAATATCGAAAACTCATAACATCTAATTTCAAAACAGCGAGACTATAAGATCGAAAATTCAAAACATCTAAAACTCATAGCATCATATTTTACAACATCAAAAATGTATAAAATTGAGTAGTGTATCATCAAACATGTAAATGTTATTTATTCTGCTAATATGTATATAGTGTTTATTATGCCACTCTGTACATGTTTTTAGGCCATACAGGTAAGTGATTTAGACATTATGTGTACATTCTTTATGGTGATCGCAAAATAGTGGGGTTAGGAAATTAACTTTTTCTCGCTGTAGTCCGATCTCAGAGATGGTATATTTAATTTACAGGGAGGGCAGAGCCCCCCCACTTGGGGGGGTGCAGAGGGCTTTCCCCACTGCAGAAATGTAGTAAAAAGTGTGTTTTTTCATTTGGTGTTGTTATAGGAGGAGGGGATGTTATTTATATATTTTTTTGTATTTTTCGATGTTGTGAGATTCTATGTTATGAGTTTTAGATGTTTTGAATTTTCCGTTTTATGGTCTCACTGTTTTGAAATTGGATGTTATAAGTTTTCAACATTTTGAAGTAGAACTATATATATATATATATATATATATATATATATAGATATATAGATATATAGATATATATATATATATATATATATAGATATATAGCTATTATATGTATATGGGGTACATACTGATAGATACACTACATATAGTAGGTGGATAGGGTCAGACAGATATATATAGGTAGCTGTATGTATGTACAGAGGTATTTCCACATAGCAGTTCTTTGGGTGGAAGAGGCAATAGAATTGCACTCAAGTTAGCTAAGTGTAGAAACATGCCCAGTGGGACTGTTAGCACTTACAAGGTGACTCCAGGCCAGAGCTACCTGAACTCTAGGTCAGGATTTTGTTTGCTGCAGAGATTGGCATCTGCACCTGTTTCTGAAGTTCAGCACTTCCCTGACATTGTCAATGGCATTCTCCGGCTGTGTGCTGTAATTAATATGTGACTGGGATACATAATGTAACACCACATATAGGGTAACAGTCTGCATACCTCTCACTGTACAAGTTTTTTAATAATGTTCAGCATTTCACACCATATGTCTGGCCTATTCCTCATACATTTGTGGTGTTCCAGTAAAATGTTGTATAATGCAGTCAGTGAATAGTACTAATTACTGACAAACATTTGAGCGTTGGACTTTATATCCTTCAGATATTCTGTACTGATGCAACCCACTTTTACACTAGCCACCTTCTAGGTGAATCAGAGCATCTGAATGTCTGTCACTAGTTTTGACCCTTTGTCCCTCCATTCTCTCCAGCTTTGTCCAGCTTTCATGCACTTACAGATTGAGGGCTATGACAGTCTGTGGGAGCACCACCATACAACTACCTCACATGCAAAAGATGTGGATACTGCCAGATTCAAAACATCAACACCATCACCCATGCTAATTTCCCTAGCCTACTGAGCTTCTCAGGCTGCCAGACAGGGATGTGTCATTTATCACACAATCAACAGCATAAGGGCATACCTTGTCACCCCTGTGTTATGTGAGACATTGAATGTGTGGCCAGGTTCTATGTCACAGCCTTGGAATTGGCTGGTCTGCTGACAAATCATTGAAGATTTACAGTTACAGCAGTTGTATGGTTACACTGATATGTTGGGGGGTGGGAGATGACTAACCCATGCTCTGCTGGCATAGACAGTTGTGCCACTGTCATGTGACACCACCGTTTGTCATCTCCCTTGAACAATGTAGTGGAATTTTCAGTCATGTGGCCTAGTGCATATATGTTATGGAGCACATACTATTTGACAGAGTACCTGTTGTCCCAAGTGGCTGTTAGATCTTCCCAAGTAATCCAGTAGCCCACTATATTCCCTTGCATACATGCGGCTGATATATATATATATATATATATATATATATATATATATATATATATATATAATATATATATATATATATATATATATATGCTACCATATTCTAGTACCCTTACAAGTGGTGAATAGGTGTGTGACTTACCTTGCAAATGCAGCAGTTGACAGACCTGTAGTATGGGACTGACTGTGCCTGATGCACACAGTACACAGCCAACACATGGTTAGGCACAGGTTGTTTGGGCTGGCTGGTATCATTTTTACTAATATGTATGCGAGTTGCAGTAAGGTGTCAGTCTCTAGGGCCCTAGGTTGTCAGTGGATGTTGTTTCTTGGCCAAGGTCAGGGCATATTGGGTATGCCTTTATCTGCCTACATTGGCAACCTCAGGGGTTTCCTACTTGGAGTCCTCCTATGGATGTGGTTGTGGTGACCTAGGCACTTGTGGGGGGCTGTGCATCCTTCCCTTTGCTGATCCTGCTGCAGCTGTTTCCACAGGATCATATTGTGTAGCATGGATGGCGCAGTGGTACAGCGGTAGCATTGTCATCTCACAGCAAGATGTTCTCCAGTTCGATTCTCAGCTGGAGTGCCTTCTGTGTGGAGTCTGCATGTCCTCCCTGCATTCATGTGGATTTTCTCCTGGTACTCCGGTTTCTTCCCACATTACAAAGACATGCACCTGGAGTGTTTCTCCATGGGCATCTGGGCCTCTGCTGAAAATTGGCTTCATTCCAAGTCATACTTTCCTGGTAAACAAATGTTAAAATAAAATAAAAAATAAAATAAACGGCACATACTGTGGAAATATATGCACATGTGGCTGTAGAGTATTGCAGGGCTCCACCAGATATATCAAGGCACCGGAACCATGACTACAGCAGCCCAAACACATGCTGTATGATGTTCCTAGTTTGTCTGTGTGCCTCATTATGGCATTCTTTCATGGGTGTGTGTGTGCATTTCTGATGGGTGGCATCATCCACGGTTCCAATGCATAGCCAGCATCCCTGAGTAAATGGCCAAGCGGGATGCCTCCCCTCCCCCAGCAAATATCTGGTACAGCTGTGATGCATGCCAGATATGGGAGTTCTGATAACTGCCATGGCTATCAGCACACACATTCATGATAATTCCCTGGGCATTGCACACGACCTGGCAGTTGACGGAGTGATACCCCTTGTGGTAGACATAGATTCTACCCTCCTCACTGGGTGGTGCCTTGGAGTGTACATGAGTGCAGTCTATGGCAGCCAGTGACTCAGGGTAGTGTGTTACATGGTAGAAGTCTTGCATAATGATAGCCTACACTTCAGGGGTGAGGGGAAAATAAATGTGCTCACTGGCATGTGGTAGCATGACATCCAGGAACTCGTGGAGTACCCTGGATGCTGATGTCTGTGAGACCCCCATCATGTCCCAGTTGTTCTTTGGAAAGTACCTGTAGCTAGTATCCTAAGAGCTGCATATACCTTTGTTTCCACTGGGATGGTTTCCCCTCTGTTGGCTCTGGGTCTGAGCCGGGGTTGGCAGAGCTCAGTGAGTTTTTGCAGTATGTCCTTGTTCACCCTGTAGCACTCTACAGTCTCCAGCTCATGTAGCTCTTGGAAGGTTACCCTGGGCTTGAACACTCTTCTTCTTTGCTGTCTAGGCCTATAGTCAGCAGCAGCACAACAGCATTGACCTCAGCATCTAGCACATACATATGTAACAGACCTGCAGCAGCCCCTAACATTCCTTCAGTTTAAACTCCCAAGTCTGTATTCCACTGAGGCAGAGAATGGGGGTGAAATCAGATTATAGGGTGTATGCAACCTTTATAGTGTGCTGTTGTAGGTGCAGCATGTGTGATTAGCTATCTATGATGCATTCCACCTGCCAAGTACATCATTAAGGACTATTAATGGCCCTAGTTTAAGTAAAACAGGGGCCATCACTAATTATGATATTATTGCCTTTCTCAGCAATTTTTTTTTCTGAACAGCCTTCCTCACTCAGCACTGTGGCGCACCACACAAACATGCACCACAAAGGTAAACAGAGCTCAGCACTCAGTGTACATGCCTCCATGAAAGGTCATGCTCAGCACAGTGGCATGCCACACAAACATGCTCAAACATGATGAAACACATGCCCCAAAAGTAAATAATGCTTAGCAGACACTGTACACCCCCCCTGCTCAGCAGAGAGCCACGCCATGTAAACAGGTGCGACTGAGCTCCAATCAGCTTACAAGTCCTCAGATGCATCCCACCTTTGATGTCAGCCACCTCTTCTGTGGACACCAACATGGTTCTGTGCCAACACATATAGGATCTGTGGACATGGATACCCATTTGTGCTATTGAGTAACCCCAGCTCATTTGCATAGGGATCAAAGCACACAACCTGGAAACAACACGGTTCCAGGCACTGCCTACTTAGTAACAGAACCATTCTACCATTGTAGATACTCCATGCAGGGTCCTATAGTGCAGTGCGAGAGAACTAAAGAACTTGAAGGTGTCATAGACTCTGGACCTCACTTCTCATTTACAAACAAAAAAATCACTTAAAAGGCAGCTATTATAAAACCCAAACACATAAATCCCTGAACACATCAGATAGGATAGGGACGTATATGTGCAGGAACTGCAGAGCTTGTAAGTACATTTTCTCATGTAGCACTTTTGTACATCCACAGCAAATTTTAGAATTTAATTTAATTTCTATTCATACTGCAGGACCAGAAATATAGTCTATCTTAGTTTTTGCCAGCATTTATGTGGGCAAGACTAATAGAATGCTCAAAGAATGCATTTTAGAACATACGAGGGATATAGTAAACAAAAAGGAGAGTAGTGCCCTAGCTAAACATGTAGAAGCTGAAGGGATGCACTGTGTTTTTTTTTTCCCAAAAATGCTTTATTTATTGTTTTCATTTATATAAGGTAACAAACATAGTATAATAAGTAGATGTAACATCATTTCAGAAAGAGAAGTTGTTATACATTATTGGTAATACAGTCATAAGTAAAACAATCAAACAATACTATTTACACTATATACATAGATGCTTTCAATACCCAAGAAGGAAATTGTTATAGATCAGTGAGAGTTATTGTGATTAGAAACATGTATTATAAAAAGGAGGGAGAAGAAAAGTAAGAAGAGTTTTGTGAGCTATAGATATAGGTTACTATGGAACCTTATATATGTAGTTAATTTTGTTATATTGTACTGGACTAGGCCAGAATGATATTAAAGGTTTGTTCCCATAATTTCCTGTGTTTGATGTTTTTGTTCCCTTTGTCGATTAGGATCTTTTGGGCTAAGAGATGCTTGGTTGCCATTAATCTAAAATTCTCCAAGGAGATATTAGTTAGGTTAAGCCAGTTTGTTGCTATATAGAGTTTTATTAAGAGAAAAAGATTAATCATAATAATTGCTTGTGTTTTAGGGATACTAATAGGGATATTATTTGGTATGATATGTAAGAGAGCAAATTCCCAGGTGAGTGTGGATGATTGATAGCCCATTTTTTGTAATTGAAATTTAAGGGAGTTCCAAAGTTTAAATACACACTTACAGCTCCAGAATAGATGTAGTATATCAGCCAATAGAGTTTTACAGTGTGGACAAAGAGGGGATTTCCTAGAGTTAAATTTATGTAGAATAGAAGGGGTGAAATATGCATTGTTATAAATCATGAGTTGGGTGAAAGCCAGTTTTTTAAGGGGTATGGATTTATTTGTTAAGTTAATTGCTTGAATTAGTTGAAAGTTATCGATGGATGGATTATTCTTTTTCCAATAGTCCGAAACAGGTATGTCTGTTTGGAATTTAATGACTTTGATTAATTTATATGAATTAGTGATATATTTTTTATTTGAGAGTATGGTCTTCCATAGGGAATTACAAGTTAATAAATCATTGTTGGATATGTTGTAGTTTTGTAGATAGCTAGAATATAATTCTTTAATTTGCCTTAGAATTATTAGATAGGATTTGGGAAGGTTCGATTGAGTCCTCATTTCTTGTGTGGAACCGTTTAGAAGTGGATATATATCTTGGATGGTTATATTAATCTAGGAAAGGGATTTAGGTTTAGGGTCTGATTGTTTATTTTAAGGTTAGGATTTTTATGCAAAGGTTGTAACATCATCATAGGTTGTCTCAAACTTAAATGTTTAAAGAGTTTTTGAGACAGTAGGATAGAATGTTTAAGGGCTTCTAGTATATTGCACGGTTTCATTAAAGTGGTATTTAGAAAGGGTAAGGCTTTGGGGTTAATGTCCAGGCTTTTGATACATTTTTGGTATATTATTATCCACGTTGGGGACTAATCTTTGTTTTTTGGGTTGTGTTCCACTATACAGAGAATTCTATTGGCATTCGTGATTAGGTAATAAATCTCGAAGTTGGGAAGGTCTAAGCCACCTTTATTTTTTGGGATCGAAAGTTTAGAATATGAGATTCTGGTGTTTTTAGGATGCCATATAAATTTTGCGAACAAAGTGTGAATTTGTCTAAAAATGTATTTGGTATGTTTAATTGAGTATTAATGAATATATAGAGCAATCTGGGTAAAACATTAATTTTAATTATTGAGACTTTAGCCAGGGAAGGTAGTTTTAGATTTTTCCATCTGTTAAGGTCTAAAATGATATTCTGCTATTTTTGGGTTATATTGTTTGAGTAGAAATCTTCACTGTTTGTTGAAAAAGTGATACCTAAGTAGTTGATTACCTCCTTTGTTTTTATTTTTCCTATTAGGGGTAAAAGCGAAAATGGTTTAGGGGTTTTTAAAGGAAAAATGCTAGTTTTCTTAAGATTTAATTTGTAATTTGATATTCTTGAGAAGTGTTCTATAGCAGATAATATTTTGTCTACATCTGAGATTGGTGTGGTACAATAGATGTTTAAATCATCTGCAAAAGATGAGAGGAAGATTTTGGTGTTATATATTTTTGGGGGGTTATGGTAAAGATTTTGTTTGATATTTAAGAAGAGTGGTTCAAGATATAAGTTAAATAGTATAGGAGTTAGAGGGCATCCTTGCCGAGTTCCATTTTTAACTGCAATTCTCTTTGACCAAGTTTTGTTACTGTATAGAGATGTATAGGGGTTATTGTATAGAATTTGCAGGATCTGAATAAATTTTTGCGGAATATTGAAGTAAGGCAATGTTTGAAATAAAAATCCTATATTTACTCTATCAAAGTCTTTATGAGCATCTATAATTAGAGTGCACACATTTAGGTTAGAGTGTTTGGCGTGAGAGATTAAAGTATGAAGAGTTAGTGTGTTATCACTCGTTTGTCTGAGTGTTGTGAAACCAGATTGTTCAGGGGAAATAATTTTATTTAATAAAATTTTTAATCTGTTTGCAAATATGGAAGTTAATACTTTAGTATCAATGTTTAGTAGTGAGATAGGTCTATAACTATCTGTGTTTCTTGGGTCAGCTTGCTCTTTGAGTATAAAAATAGTTTTAGATGCATTAAAGTGCAGGTCATTGATTTTATTGTTTATTATATAGTTCAGTATATGGGATAGAATTTGAGTTAAGATAGGGGAGAAGGTTTTATAGAATTCAACTGTGAGACCATCTGGGCCTGGAGCTTTATGTGATTTCATTTGTTGAATTGTTGCGGTTATTTCATTGGTAGAGATAGGTTCAATTAACCTTTCCTGTTGTTTTAAATCTAGTTTTGGGAAATCAAGTCTTTGAAGGAAATGGTTTCTTTCTTCTTTTGTGGCTATTGATATTTGGTCTCCATAGGTCATTGAATATATTCATTCGAAGATTTTGTTAATATCTTCACTATTCGTGTAATGTTTGATTTCATAAAGTATTTTTGATATTTGTGAGGGAGATTTCGTTTGGCTTATAATTCTGGCCAGTGCTCGAGATGGTATTTGCACTTTGTTAGAATAGTTAGCTAGGGTTTTGGTTTCATAGAAGGATAACTTGCTGTTATGTAATAAGTATAGATCTTTTTAAAGTTTCAGTATTTTGGTTTCAGTTTGAGCTTTATAATTTGTTAATAGGTCATCCTCATGTTTTTGAATTTTGGATTCTAATTCCTTCTCTTCCTTCAGGTGGATGTTTTTATAGTAGGTTGCTTTTTTAATAAGTATTCCCCTAATTTGGGCTTTGGTTGCTGCCCACTCAATATCCAAAGGTAGTTGAGAGTTAAGGATGTTAGATAGGGTTGATTTGAGTAAGGTTTGAATATCGTTTATTATTTCCTTTTTAGTTAAGAGGTTGGGGTTCAAGGACCAATTGTATCCTTTTTTCATAGTGTTATTTATTGTAATTCCATTAAGGTTTAAAGTAATTTTGGAGTGGTCTGAGAGGTATCTAGTATGGTCATTTTTGGGGAAAATTTGATAAATATGTCTGAAATAAGAAAAAGGTCTATTCTTGACCACATTTTGTGGCATTGGGAGTAAAAAGTAAATTTGTTGGATGTATTTATACTGTCACCATATTTAAAAGGGTCATATCATTTGTAATCCTGAATAAGTTCTCTTAGTGTTAGGTTAGCTTGCTTATTATATGTTGGATAAGAACTTGTTTTGTCTAAGTCAGGATTTAGATGAGTGTTCTAATCTCCACCTAGAATCGTGTAATAATCTTGGAATTTATTTAGGATGGGATATAAAGAGGCAAAGAAGTTGTGTTGGTTTTTACAAGGGGCATAAACATTAAGGATGAGAGGAGGTTTATGAAGATTTGGAGTTAGAATGGTTACATAGCACCATTTCCCCTCTTTGTCCACTTGGGTTTCTAAAATCTTGTCTTGGAACTGTTTTTTAATTATTATAGCTACCCCAGCACTATTAAATTTGCCTTCAGAAGCTATGATATCCCTTATCCATTTTTTCTCTTCGATTTCTGACCATTGCTCAAGTGATAAATGTGTTTCCTCTACCAATATGAAGTTCGATTTCGTGTTCAGAATAAGATGTAAGAAAAGTTTTCTTTTCTTTTTATTCTGGAGTCCTTTGATAGTCCGCAAATCAAATTCCCACATAAATATAATTGGGTTGTTTATGCAATAAGTCTAGAGTGGATATTTGTGTTGGTGAATATATATTGATAAAGTTAAGAAAGCATCTTTTTATTCCCGTCCCCACCCAGTGCCTAACCACTATCCCCTTGGACCAGGAATAAGGCAGGGAGTAGGTTGTTATTAGTTTTATAGATCTGTAGAACAGCACAATGATTGTAGATTGGGTTGTCATATTTAAATAGAGAGTGTAAGCTGGTATCCCTGCAAATATAATCCCTACATAAACAAAGCCTAACAAGCTAATTCCCTACACACACCACTAAAGTACCCTATACTCCTCAACATATTTACAAATATCTGAAAGAATAGATAAAGTGTACATTCTATGTTATTAACAATAGGTTATAAATGTAATTAAGGAAGATCTTAGTAAGAAACCATTATAGTAAGTAAAGGTCCATTGAAAGAGGGTTTTAGTATGAGTAGATTTGTGAACATTAGTATAGTATATTAATATACTAGAAAATATTGGTAGAACAGTTAGCTATATCCTTTCATTATATCAATACTAAGAACTAAGATTATTTTGTATGTTCTCTTTTGTATACTGGCCCTCTCTGTTCCCTTTCCATTAATATTACTTCTTTTTCTTTTTGTGCCCTATATAAGACTGTACCTCCATAGTGATCCATCTGTCATTTGTGTAGCATGACCAAGTTATTTTGTTTTGGGGGGTTTAGTTTACAGGTGTAGGAAATATATCACTGTATTGTACATATGGGGAATCATTACATGTGTATGGTATATCGTAGATTATCTCTAGTGGCTGTGATTTGATAAGACATGCTTCCTTTCATATTATTACCATACCATGTGTTCTGCAATTATTGAGATAGCACAATATTATTATTTCTCCATGAGTCTTAATAATGTGTCCCACACCAATTTTTTTTGACACATTAATTTTATAATTAGAATATAGGGTATTTGTTAATAAAGTTGCTTAGCAGCCCATAAGTTAAATACAGAGAAGTAGATTATTTGTTTGTGTGTTATTGGGGAATGATATTCTGTCATTACTGGGGTTGATGTAAGTTCATAATGATTGCAGATCAGATATGATTGTGGAATTTCCTACTCCACTGTCCTGACACAAAACAATACTAATAGGTTTCACTTTCATTCATCAGGTCAGTAGGGTAGATGTCATTTACACAATTTTCAAAAATAGGAACCACAGGAGTGTCACTGTGCTTGGAAAGCTATTGTCTTCTCATTGGCATGCAAACAATTTCATGCATATTGCTAGATATTGATCATTGTTTGTTTGCTGATATTGGTACTCAGCAATATCATTGATCACTGGATATGACTTTGTTTGATACTCTTCTGATAGTCCACAATAGCAATTTCCATAATCTTCTAGTTTGCACTGGATACTTAACGAACAATGTATTTTATATGCAGATGATAGTACTACACAATACATGTACATAATCTATAGCTTTAGTAGATGTCCATAGGTTGTACAGAGCTCTGGTATGTGGATTTATTGTGTTGAAGCCTAACAAAGATGAAAACTGCATTATGAATTCTACCCATAGATTTAAAAAAAAAAACAGAGAATGCCCAACTGTCCCATCTAGATGTGTTTCCCTGCAGAGACAATATGTTTGGAATGCTGCTGTCTACATCAGTATCATGCAGATAATTATATGCACATTGCATGACATTTTTCACAATTTTCCTATTTGACTACTAGATTAGCAGCCGATAAGCTAAATATACAGCAGGGTACGTATATATGAACCAGCACTTCTGCAATAATGAAATTCAAGTACTTCAGTGAACAGTCAGCCCCTGGGAGCTGTTTGAATAAAAAATTTACTCTTGCGTCACTGTAATTTTGTATTATGACCATGGGTGTGGGTAATGTTTCTTTTTCCCCAAGATTTAACTGTTCAAGGGAAAGCAAACATCATTATTCCTGATCACATTTTCTGAAGTATAAACACAGGTCATCATCTCAAAATAAAATTTGGTTAAAACTTGTGAAGCATTTAGTGAATTTACATAGATGGGGTTTCAGATAGTGCACAGAACAACAGTACAACAGTACGACAGAAGGTAGAATTCAGTTAAGCACAAAATCTGTTTACTAATTGTAGGTACATTGTTTGAATATGATTTTCCCTGTCAAAAGACAGTCTGGACTAGGTGTGTAGAAAGACAGCTGAGAAGATATTTTAGGCCAAAAGGTTCTATTAGGCTGGAAAAATGACCGGTCAGAAATGGGGATGAACCAGCAGAAGTATCATTTTTGTTTGCAAACTGTTCTCAGCATAATACAGTATTAAGTTTATGGGAGTAACATACTGATTTGGGCTAATTTTTATGGTTTAGTTATATTATTATGATGGAAATGGAGAAGACTTTCTACTTTTCTCATTACAAGACTATACAAACCCACTTAATACAAAGAAAAAAAAAACTAGCAACTCTGAAATGTATTACAGTCAGCATAACTGTAATGAAACCCTATACTTAAAAAAGACTGCATCTGATTTTAATAACTCTATGACTAGCTATTTTGTTGTGTGTTGCTACGTGCCACAGATACTATTGCATTAATGGATTGGCTTTTTTTAAAAAGCCTTTAGTGTTCTTTTTTTTTTTTTTTTTTCCTTTTCAGGTGTTTATAACTTAACATAAACGATCCTTTATTTGATGTTCTTCCTTTTAGATGTCCGCAGTTTACAATCTCCATGAACAAGAAGCAGCACGATGCTCAGATCATTAGTAGAGGAGCGTTCCATTATGTTGCAAATGCGTAGGGGGACCATTAAAGCCTGCTGGATGTCCCAGAAGCGTCACAGCATAAAATAGCCAGAAGAGGAGCATGGCAGTAAATTTTAGTTCCTGTCGTGGGAAAGTTTGAGTATTGAAGTAGATCCGGTTTACCTTGGACGGCCTCGTGGCTTTTATTAAGAGTCCTTGGTGCTGTTAACCAAATAGTAGAGGCCTAAGAAAGTCCAGCAATACAGCAGGGTGCATAGAAGCAGATTTGGAGGGCTGAAAAGTGAACAATTGTACATTTGATATTCTGGTGAGTCTGTTTAACTGTCCAATGCTGGTATTTTCTTAAAAACAGCAAAAAAGGTTTCTTTGGCTTCCTTTTGGTTAGCGATTGAGTATTTGGTACCAACTGAGTAAAAAATTAACGTGTTAGGGTATTTCATTTGGAACCAAAGAAAGCGATGGAAACAATTGCTCAACAAAATCCAACCAAAATACAAAAATCAGCTTGAGCAAAGCGGAGTAAAAGGCTTGTAGAACGTACCACTCTTTATTACACAAAAACAAGGAACTCAAAAGCAAATTAACGCTTTTCAAAACCAACAAACATTTTCGTTTCGAATTACTTCTTCAGATGAACAGAATGCATATCATACACCACTCCCAGCTTTATATATCATTAAGTTAACTATCTAAGATTATTTAATAAAACAATAAAATAATTAAATAATTAATTAATACATATAACCAATCCTTCCCTTTATACATACATACACTTAACCTAAAAGAAAAACAGCCCCATATTTTCATTTAACACACCCTAAAAATACTACTTCTTTGATAATATATTCTATAATTAATCATTTTAAATACATGTTAAAACCACATTAAAAACTTTATATAATACCCATAATATTTTAAAATTGTAACAATGGCATCTTCAATTCAATGCATATAAAAATAATTCAATTGGAATAGCAAGAATACAATTTATATGATATATACTACACATAAAAGAAAAGAAATAATACCAAAAACAAATCTTTTAAAACAAATACAAATCATATAGGCACCTAAAGTTTTGCTGCTCTTATCTTTAACACTGGAGCAAGGGAAACCATATCATTTAGACCTGGGGGTTTATTGGCTTCCAAGGATAATTGCCACAACAGTTCTTTATATTCTATAGAGGTTTCCCATAAACCTTCCCTTACATCCTTTTCCACCACTTCTAACACAAAAAAATTAAAATTTGATTCCTGGCAGCATGTTTTATGTCTATAAAGTGCATTAGTAGTGCATTTTGTTCTTATTTCATAATTGTGCTCATAGATTCTGTTTTTCAGTTTCCTTTCTGATTTTCCCACATAGACCGCATCACAGTGGTCACATAACCCTATGTAAACTATCCCACTGGTTTCACAATTCGCGAAATGTCTGCTCTGGATCAAAAAGTCCCTACTACTAATGTAGATAGTCTCCCTAGTGCAAATAAATGAGCACTGGGAACATTGTCCAGACTTAAAAGTACCTACTTTTCCATTTCTAACTAAATTAATTGCATTTTTACCCTCCAAAATGGTTTTTAAGTTCTTCCACCTTCTATAAGTACATTTTAGGGGGAAAACAAATATACTTTCAAGGTCTGAAATTTCTTTAAATCTACTCCATTCTTCCTCTAAAATTTTCCTTATCTTTACAGCTTCCCCACAAAAATCTATTACAAAATTGTTTTCTCCTTCATATTTATCTAGTTTTGCTTCTCCATTATTCCATCCACATTTATCACCCAAAATGGGTTTAAATTTGTCCTGCCTCCCTATTCTAACCTCTTTTTCCACTGTCTCTATCAGTTTAGAGGGATATCCTCTATCACTAAACATTTCACGTAACTTCATGCACTCTTCATTAAAGTCTGAATCCCTCGATGTCATTCTGCTTCCCCTTACATATTGTCCCTTGACAATACCTTTTTTCTGGTGGTAAGGGTGGGCACTATTATAAGCTAAATATGAGTTTGAGAAGGTTTCCTTCCTAAAAATTTTTGAAAAGAAACCTTCATCGCCCTTCCCTATAGAGATATCAAGGTAGTTTAAAATGTTCTTGTCAAGCTGATAGGTGAAATCCAGAAACTCAGTTGATTCTGTAATATGTTTAAAAAATGCCAAGAATTCATTCTCTGATGCCACCCATAGGAAGCACATGTCGTCCAAGTACCACCTATAAAATTTCCAACAGTGAGTATATTCAGAATTGATAATATATTTGTCCTCCCAAGTTTAAAGATTATAATATTTATAATTATAGTAATAAAGAGCTTAATGAGATATATTTTTCACTTTTTTCCAAAGGGCTCAAATTTGTTCCAAACAAGAAGGCAGATATTAGTAAGGTATTAATAGACCTAAAATTATTTTTAAGAAATACAAATTTCAAGCTTTTGTTCCATGGATGGAATCTTAATGGGCCTAGAACAGAGGAACTAAGGAAAAGGAGCATATATACCCCCCCCCCTTCACCCACAACTGAAGAACCTTGAGACCCTAAGACCCTTATGGAAAAGAAATTAAGGATAGAACTCCCTAAGAACAAAATTATATATAATCTTACTAAAGAGGAGAACAATTTATTAAGGAATTTAAGGAGTGACTCATCAATTAGAATTATTAAGCCAGATAAAGAGGGTGGGACAGTTATTATGGATCAAATTACGTATGAAGCAAAAATGATGGATATACTCGAGAATTTGGAAAGCTATGTTAGGGCATCGATTAATGAAATAAATATAGGGAATAAAAATATATACTTGATGTTAAATGACTTATTGCTGGAAGGCTCCATCAGTTTACAGACTTTCAAATATCTCTATGTAGAAAAACCAAAAGTTCCTACAATCTTTGGAGTGCCCAAGGTGCACAAAAATGTTGAAAACCCGCCATTGAGACCCATAGTGGCCTCAGGGGGTTCAGTTACGGCACCTTTGGCCAAATGGTTAGATGTTAAACTAAAGGAATTATCCATGGAAGGGCATGGTGTGGTTAAAGACTCTTGGGATTTTTTACGGAATTTAACACATGAGATTTATGATAAAAATATTTTATTACGATAGATATAGTTGCCTTATTTTCTTCAATTCCATATGGTGAAGGTATGAAATGGTTTGAAGAGGCTTTAGTAAAATATGGAAAGTTTAGCAATAATGATTTTTACCTTATTTTAACATTGATGGAGGTGGTCCTAACGAATAATTATATCCATTATGAAGGCGAATTCTTTAAGCAAATCAAGGGGGTAGCTATGAGGGCGAGATGTGCCCCCATATATACCAATATCATTTTGTCCGCTTGGGAGGACAAATATATTATCAATTCTGAATATACTCACTGTTGGAAATTTTATAGGCGGTACTTGGACGACATGTGCTTCCTATGGGTGGCATCAGAGAATGAATTCTTGGCATTTTTTAAACATATTACAGAATCAACTGAGTTTCTGGATTTCACCTATCAGCTTGACAAGAACATTTTAAACTACCTTGATATCTCTATAGGGAAGGGCGATGAAGGTTTCTTTTCAAAAATTTTTAGGAAGGAAACCTTCTCGAACTCATATTTAGCTTATAATAGTGCCCACCCTTACCACCAGAAAAAAGGTATTGTCAAGGGACAATATGTAAGGGGAAGCAGAATGACATCGAGGGATTCAGACTTTAATGAAGAGTGTATGAAGTTACGTGAAATGTTTAGTGATAGAGGATATCCCTCTAAACTGATAGAGACAGTGGAAAAAGAGGTTAGAATAGGGAGGCAGGACAAATTTAAACCCATTTTGGGTGATAAATGTGGATGGAATAATGGAGAAGCAAAACTAGATAAATATGAAGGAGAAAGCAATTTTGTAATAGATTTTTGTGGGGAAGCTGTAAAGATAAGGAAAATTTTAGAGGAAGAATGGAGTAGATTTAAAGAAATTTCAGACCTTGAAAGTATATTTGTTTTCCCCCTAAAATGTACTTATAGAAGGTGGAAGAACTTAAAAACCATTTTGGAGGGTAAAAATGCAATTAATTTAGTTAGAAATGGAAAAGTATGTACTTTTAAGTGTGGATGATGTTCCCAGTGCTCATTTATTTGCACTAGGGAGACTATCTACATTAGTAGTAGGGACTTTTTGATCCAGAGCAGACATTTCGCGAATTGTGAAACCAGTGGGATAGTTTACATAGGGTTATGTGACCACTGTGATGCGTTCTATGTGGGAAAATCAGAAAGGAAACTGAAAAACAGAATCTATGAGCACAATTATGAAATAAGAACAAAATGCACTACTAATGCACTTTATAGACATAAAACATGCTGCCAGGAATCAAATTTTAATTTTTTTGTGTTAGAAGTGGTGGAAAAGGATGTAAGGGGAGGTTTATGGGAAACCTCTATAGAATATAAAGAACTGTTGTGGCAATTATCCTTGGAAGCCAATAAACCCCCAGGTCTAAATGATATGGTTTCCCTTGCTCCAGTGTTAAAGATGAGAGCAGCAAAACTTTAGGTGCCTATATGATTTGTATTTGTTTTAAAAGATTTGTTTTTGGTATTATTTCTTTTCTTTTATGTGTAGTATATATCATATAAATTGTATTTCTTGCTATTCCAATTGAATTATTTTTATATGTATTGAATTGAAGATGCCATTGTTACAATTTTAAAATATTATGGGTATTATATAAAGTTTTTAATGTGGTTTTAACATATACTTAAAATGATTAATTATAGAATATATTATCAAAGAAGTAGTATTTTTAGGGTGTGTTAAATGAAAATATGGGGCTGTTTTTCTTTTAGGTTAAGTGTATGTATGTATAAAGGGAAGGATTGGTTATATGTATTAATTAATTATTTAATTGTTTTATTGTTTTATTGAATAATCTTAGATAGTTACCTTAATGATATATAAAGCTGGGAGTGGTGTATGATATGCATTCTGTTCATCTGAAGAAGTCATTTGAAACGAAAACGCTTGTTGGTTTTGAAAAGCGTTAATGTGCTTTTGAGTTCCTTGTTTTTGTGCAATAAAGAGTGGTACGTTCTACAAGCCTTTTACTCCACTTTGCTCAAGCTGATTTTTGTATTTCATTTGGAACTTTATTTTTCTTTTGATTAAGAACTTACAGTAAGGGAAAAGGAGCTGTCTTGCTTGTCTTATTTGGAGGGGAAGATCTCAGGCCAGTGAGATTGTATTGTTGTTCCAGATAACAGATCCTCCATTTTGTTTTGCAGTTAGTAAAATTGTATGAACACCTTGGAAGTTTAGCAGTTTTGCACAGACAGGTCTGGGTTTATACGTACCTTGGTTTTCTCTTAGTGCTCTTTGTGCTCTTTCTACTATTATTTGCTTTGCTATTCGAGGTTCTTTGAGTAGTATGCTGAAGATTTGTAAGATAGAAGGAATTAGTTCATTGTGATTGACAGATTCTGGGATGCCTCTTATGATAATATTATTCCTTCTGGATCTTGCTTCCAGGTCTGTAATCTTTTCATGGATGTTTTGAATTTCTTTTTCATGAGAGTCGGATTTTTTTGCTATTAGGGCTATTTTCTCTTCATTTTCCATGATTTTGGTTTCAAATGTATCCAATCTGTTTATTATTTGGTTAAAGTTACTTCTAAAAGCTTGTAGTTTTACAGTTAATTATTTTGTTGCTTCTTGGATAGGAAGTAGAGCTGTTTTAATATCTTCCAGATTGGCTGGTTGTTCAGGTTTAGTTTTATTTCCAGTTTTAGATGGATCTGGATGTTTTAGTAACTTCTGTCTTTTTGAATTCAAATCTTTTTTGGGAGATAATAAATCAGAGAGTTTAGTTTTAAATGTGGTAGTATCCATGTTTTTATCTTCTTTCGACATCCTGAAGTGATAACTGTCTTCAGTTTTGGGTGTACTTATTCAGTATGTAGAACAGCAGGAGCACACGGCTTAAGTTAGACTCCTCTATCCTTATCAATCTTGATGGATTAAAGACTGAACTGGTCTTTTCTTCTTGGTAGTTCTATTTTGGAGTTAATCAGAGTTGATCTTTCAAGAAATTTTGTCGATATTAGTTCTGGATAGTTTTTTGGGTTGATTTTATTCCAGATAAATAGAGGAGCTAAGGATTAGCAGTGCTCACAGAACAGCAGCCATTTTTGAATTGGGATACACTGTGTTTTTGAATTTTTAGTTTTAGAAGGTCTGGAAAAAAATATCAGAGGGGGTGACATTAGAAATAGAACTGAACAGGCTGAGCAAAAATGGATTCTGCAACTAAATGCAGACAAACCCCCAGGCATTAATGAAACTGTTTCTTTGAAACCATTTTTAAAGGCAAGAGCCTTAAAGCACTAATTCCCTTCTACATAGTTCTATAGGCATCCACATTTGAACTTGCATACTGTTTTTAACAGTTTTATGTCTATTTATGTTTTTTTTCTACTATTTTTAAATTAATTGAGTCTAATATAAATTTGTAATTGTTTGTCTTAACTGACTGGTTACTTTGCAAGTATATATATCAAGGAAGGTATGGGATGTTTTATTAAGTCTGATGAAATGACCTAGAAGGTCGTGAAAGCGCTCACTTTGTCCTTGCAATAAAAAATGTTCCTTCTACTGTGGCAGTTCGGCTTTTTATACATCCTATAGTACATTACTGTCACATACTAATACATTTCATTTTTACACTTTTTAATTTTTTTTTCATAACAACATGTTTGCACACTGCGGCATGCCACACAAACATAGCCAGATTATTAAAAAAAAATAAAATTATTTTAAATTATTTTCCATACAGTTTTGGACACACAGTGGATAGTTTTGCACATATCTGTCTCTGCTATGTTATTTCTGCCCATCTAACTGTACCTTTACAGCCCCTGTTGTGTGTTTTGCATCCTGTACACAGACTTTTTCCGTGTACTCTAAGGACACAGGATCTGCAGAACTGCCTGTCTGCTTCCTGTATCTCTCTATCTCCCTTATTTGCATGCAATTCACCTGACTATCAGGTGATTACCATGGCATGGATACTTCCATGTAGGTATGTGCATGTGCACCACCCAGCTCTGTTTACTGGATCGCACACCTGCTTACTTTCATGTAAGCAGTGTGCCATTATGACTACATGGAAAAAGTCTGTGTAGGCTTTATTAAATTACCCCCAGTGTCATTTCAATGAAAACATTCCCGAGGGTCCATTATATAAGAACATTTTGGACCTTAAGCCACAAAGTAAATTTAACTGTAACAGTAAGAGGGTGGTCTATCTTGCAAAATGCTGCACCTGTACTGCATTTTATGTTGGCAAAACAAAAAATGCCTTAAACAGGAGGGTCTATCAGCATCACTACAATATTGTGAAGAATGACAGTAAGAGTGCTTTGGCAAGACATACTTCACTTTGTGATGACTTTGCTAGATTCAAATTTTTTGTGTTGGAGCAGATTTCTAGAAGTGCTTATTATGGTGACTGGCAAAACTGGTTATTGCAAAGAGAGATGTACTGGCAGCTTTATTTGAATGCTGCCAATTCTCCTGGTCTAAATGAATGTGTCTATTTTGAATGAATTGAAGCTAAGATCTTCTAAATTGTAAAATTTATTTTGTGTTTAGTGTGCACTGCTCCTTTAAATGCTTTTTTTTTAATGGTCTTCTACAGGACTTTTCATTACTGGTTGTTTCTGGGGATATGTAATTATGTAATTTCCTATAAGTACGGTTCCTTGTCCTGTATGACTGCATTGTTTTAACCTATTAAATACTCCAGTAATTGACTCGTGGCTTCCTGGTCATTTGCTCTTTCCATATTTAGTACTTCAAGCAAAGAAGACAAAAGTAGCATTGATCATTGAAACTGCTACACATAGTAATTACAATGTCTTATGTAAAGAGAGCCACAAAGTTAAAAAATACCAGGATTTGCAGGGAGAAATGAGGGCAATGTGCAAGAAGGCTACCCAGAAAGTTCCTATAGTGGTAGGAGGAATGGGTCTCATACAAAAGAATTTATAGTCATATTTAGATATGCTACTGATACATGTAACTGCATCAATTACAGGAGTCAGTTCTGGACACATTGTGGTTGCTGCAAAGAGCAGTTTTGACTAACATCAAAGACCGAAACAATATTAATTTCAAGAGCTTTCATCATACTTTGACTTAGGAATTGGGTCTATTCCTGCCATAGTATTAGCAACCCAAAAGACTTGGAGAAATTAAACTGACAGAAACATACAGCATTTTAACAAAAAATTATTTTAAAGCATCTTGATTGAATTATCACTTGTGACATAGGCACATTTGCATTTTTATAAAAGTAATTAAACTGCATTAACAAGTTAAAATTAAACATTATGCTTCACATATATTTGCAGTTACTCTTGTATACTTCTAGTTCACACAGTACTCCCATAAATATGACAATGAAGTTTGTGTGTGTTGTATATCTATGTGTGTGTGTGTGTGTGTGTGTGTGTGTGTGTGTGTGTGTGTGTGTGTGTGTGTGTGTGTGTGTGTGTGTGTGTGTCTAGGTACATGGGTAGGCTGAATGAAAATCAAACAAAACATAGATTACCATTTCAACACCAACTGGTCTAAATACTTAACTACAATAAAAATTGTATAATAGGAATGACACATACCCCAAAGGGTACATTATGACAAGATCTAACTACTTGGTTTCACCAAAACCCTTTAGCTTTACCTTGACCACTTTTACAAACATGATTAAAGCAGACCGTAATGTGTACTGTAGCTTATGTGCTATTCCTGTAACAGAAAATGTGTACTTAATTACCATTAACTTTGAGCCTAAAGAGTGATTGCAGAACTTGCGAAATAAGTGGTGCAATAATTTATCTTTGGCAGCAAAAGTAGCTGGAGAAGTTGGGAGGTGCATTCTATTTCAGAACCAGGGTTCATCTAACAGCTGTTCTTTCAGACTGCATTAGACGCAGCCACACACAGAAGACCGTACGTGTACATAGCATTACACCAGATAAGTGAGTAGGCTGCTGAGAACTGGTATAACTTAAACTGCTGGTGTTAGGACTACTAAGTAAAATTGTAGCTGCCTATTCTTGCACCACATGCTGCCCAGTAAGAAAAAAAAATATTTTATACTTTTTTAAAATACTGCTTCCTACACAATGGAGCTGCATAAGATTCTGAAATAAACATTTATTTCAAAGGCATATGTAGCCCCATTATCCACAGCTAGAACTAACATATAGAAGAACAATATTCTTCAATAAACTGGTACTTGACTGTTGATAAACATATAGATATAGATAAATATAGATATAGATTTAAATATAGTTGAATTGTCTATTATTAAAATTATGTTCTCACATACCAAGGTATACCACAATATTGCAGTGAATGTGTAATCTGTGAACATGACCTGTATAATGCTACAATGCAGTCAAGAAATGTCTACAAAGTAAGATAATGTTGTAGAAAAGTTGCATAAGAGAAAAAATCAAAATAAATGTAAATGCATGCTCTAGATTGCTAAGGCAACAAAATGTATAAACATTACAAAAAAGACATAATATTGAATAAGCCAAAGTAAAGTGGATATATATATATATATATATATATATATATATATATATATATATATATATATATGTATATATATAATACACACAAAAAATAAAAACAGAGCAATTAAATCAACATGTACACAAAAGGTTTTGTAATAATATATGAAAATTAATAAATCCAAGCTATTTTGACAAGAAGTAGTCAATGCTGTAAAAAGTAATTTATCGGCCAACTAGGTAAACTGAATCAATAAGTAAAGTAACAAAATATTTAAGCAATAACTGACAACATTGGTGTGGTATATTAAGATTTACCCATGGTTGGTGTGGTTTAATCACGAGGGCAGCCCATCACAGAGTTGGTCATTGCTATTATACAATGTCATTATTTAAGAAAAAATACTTTTCTTTGTATAACAGCACCATGCTGTCCTTCTACAGTTGCTAATATCTTGTTGCCTTTTTTTGATGTCTTGCGCATGCGTATGGGACTTGCGTTCCCACGCATATCCGGTATATCAGTGCTTTGGAAAGGAAGCAATGGAGAAAAGAATGCCCCTGTTGCTCTGCCTTTTTTTTTTTTTTAATTCAAAAAAGTTTTGGACAGTTTAGGGGTACGATAGAGACAGAATGGAGGAAATACAAGGAAAATCAGGTATGTGTCTTTAGTTTTAAATAACTTACCTGATTTTCCTAGTATTTTCTCCATCCTGTCTCTGTGCTATGTCCGGAGTCCAGATTACAGATATATATTTTTATTTTGTTAAAAAAAATTTAAACTTACAGTATATAGAAATGGAAAAAGTCTGGGCGACCGGACGTTTTTCCATTGGTATATGCTAGGATTTTCAACAGGCACGCTGATTGGGCTGACCATTCAGTGTGCACATTTTGGAATATTAATAATCAGTCATTGTATAATTAGGATTATTCACTGGTCTCAAGGCCAAAGGACTAATCTTGAAATGGATGTCAGCCAATCACAGGAGGCATACACTTATAGATTCATAGATTCATAGAGTACTACTAGGCTAACTACCCTCATTCACTCTTAAATGGTCAACACCACTAAAGGCCAATGAACAGCTCACCTATGTTACATCTCTTAGAAAACAGAGGTAATCCAGAGGGCTTGAGTGAAGTCTGGTATCCCAAATGTAACCCAGAGGGTGACAGGACTAACAAGAAACAGAGTATAAAGGATAAGCCTTGATAAAATCACTTTAGCTAGCACATATAGGAGACTCTCTCTCTGATGCCTTCCCTTTGGGAGGAATAAAGACACATTGTTGAAGTTTCCAGTAGTTTATTCAGTTAAGTTGTATTTACATAAATTATAATAATAAATCTAGTTATTAATGGCTATAACTTAATTCATTTCCAGTTATCCATGGATTTTCCAATTTGCTACAGTCTAAATCCATGATAAAATATACAGTAATAAGCATAGAAATTAGGTAGGTAAAGTAGCATCTCTGTGTCCTTATGAGCCTGTGAACATGCTTCTGTCCAATCTTTTTACAGATAGTTTTCTGCTTTCCCTTCTACCAGGGTTTCTAATCATTAGTTTTAAGACTTAGTGAAAGCCGCGGTGGGAGAAAGCCATGGTGGTGCAGTGGTTAGCGTTGTCGCCTCCCAGCAAGAGGTTCTCCTGTTTGATTCTCAGCTGGAGCACCTTCTGGGTGGAGTTTGCATGCCCTCCCCGCAGTCGAGTAATGTTAAAGGCATGCAGGTAGATGTGAGCGTGAATGGGCATGCCTTTGTTGAAGGTTGGGAGTCGGGCTGGCAGTTCGGCACCATAAAATCCACTGCCAATCATGAGTGGACCGGAGTTCTGCTGTGGCGACCCCTAACCAGGAAAAAGCCGAAAGACATACATAATTTCCTGGAAACTACTCTATAGTCCCTCCCCTATTACACCTAACATTCAGTAAGTGTTTTCAAAAGCTGTGGGCACCATTTTTGAATCTCCATTGCAGCTGTCCATATTTGTAGGTGTCGTGTGACCCAAATGTAAGTGAATTCAGAGCTTTTATACTGTAAATAATTGTTTTTTTAATTTATTTTTAATTTGTTTATTACTATCTCAAATTTGTATGTCTTTCCCATGTATTTGTATAACAGTTTGAAACTTTACTGGAGTGTACATTGGATATTTAAGTGAGTGTTCTTAGAGCCTTAACTTCTGTATTTTTTGTGTTTTATTTTTAGTTGCTACCATACAGTTCATTTGTTATCGCTGAGAACGAAATTTTAGTTTATTCTCAAAACTAATGTTCTAGTACAGGTAACTGCTGAGATGTATACTTAGAATTTTAAGTGCTTACTATTTGATCCTATTTCAGAGATAAACTTTTAAATATTTGATGATAGTTGTATTTGACTATGTAAGTTTACCATGGGAGAATTAACCTATGGGTAAATTTGTCTTGATCCTTTATGTGTATGTTTTATGGTTCAGACCTCTTTCAATTCTTACTTTTCCTGCTTATAACTGTCTAATTCCGCCATCCCTCAATCTTTATTTTTTAACTATACACCAGAATGAGAATTGAACTCCCTTCCCTGCACTGAGATTTCAGCTTGTCTTTCCCCTTTAAATCTGTGATCAGATATACTGATAGAGGAAGCAAGAGACTGCGTATGAATAAAAAATGAAAATAAAACTAGTGTAGGTCATTCCTATTGAAAGCCTTATCCAGGAAAGTTCCTTTCTTTATTTTGCTGATCATTTTACTTTTAGAATATAGAACTGTGAGTAGTCTCCCACCTTCCACAGCCCAATTCTATTTACATAAGTTATACTAATACGGATCTGTATCAGCATTTTGAAAATGTAATAGGTCGAATCACTAAATATCGAACTGAAATGATCGACCTATCACATTTTCGAATGCTGATAAAAAATAATAACCCCCCAAAAAAAACTAAAGGGTGTAGGCAGGGGGGCAAACCCCCCACCCCCTACTACTTAAATATACAAACTCCGAGACTGCACTACATTGAGGTAAATGGAAATCTCCCCTTACGGAGATTTCTGTTTACCCATTCAGTGTTATGCCCTTTTGGCACTCTCGATGCAACAATATCAAATTCGATATTGTCAGCATTTGAGATGCTGATAGGGACCCTACTAATACATCTAGTTATTTCTGGCTATACCCTAATTAATTTCCAGTTATTCATGGACTTTCTAATTTGCTACAGTCTAAACCCATGATAGAATATACACTAATAAGTACAGAAATTAGGCAAGTAAAGTAGCATCTCTGGGTCCTTATGAACCTGTGAATATACCTCTGTCCAATTTGTTTACAGGTAGTTTTCTTTTTTCTGCTTTCCCTTCTGTCTGCCCTGCTCTGTTCATCCTTGCTACACTCGGATGAACTCCGGTACCCTACTCTGTCCCCATATCCCACCCACCCCCACTACTCCTAGACTTATACTCCTTACCCACTAACAATTTACGCATTTACCTATCATATTACACATAATACCACCCTCCTTTCCTCTCAATATTTCTTCAACTAACACCATAAGCCATCCTCCCTTAACCCTTCCCTTGTCTTAAACATCTATAATTCTATTTCCTATACCTCACTCCCATTATGCAATTACACTTTCATTATTCACTACACTCTTTTACCCTATTTCTACCATTTTTTATATCTACATTCTACCTATTATTGCTCACTCCCCAATTTGACAATGATACCTAAAAGACTAACCTTTACCTCTCTACTCCTATGCATATTCCTATTTCTCTATGCTCTGGCTAAACTCACAATTCTAGACCCTACTTCTTTTCCCCCTAAACTTGCAACCATCAAATACTCTTCACCTCTTCATTCAAATCATTGTTCTAATGTATCCTCTAACATCTTCCCTTTGCACCCTCTGCTCTACCCTAAGCTAAAAATTATATCTACACCCTGCCATGCTCTCTACCAACAAACATCCTTCAATATACTCAGAAAGTATTTACTTGCACATATCTAGTCACACCTGTTCTCCACAATTCCTCTCAGTGGAGATGTCCAGCCTAATCCAAGACCCACCTTACATAACCACTCCACTCATCCTAACTTCCACAAGTCCCTAAAACTAGTAACACTTAATTTCCAAAGCATTCAGAACAAAATCTCAGATTTTCATGCCTGGACAGCCCACCATCAACCTGATATAATTGCTGCCCCAGAAACCTCGTTAAAGCCAGTAATGAAGGACTTTGCATTCCTCCCTCCAGGCTTCAGCAGCATTAAGCTAGACAAACTTCACAAGAAAGGAGGTGGCATTGCCCTCCCTTACCCTAGTTCTTACCACATTACTCTCTTTTCTAATACTATTCCACAATTCTCCAATGTAGAAACTCTAATCTAATTTCTAAAAATAAATGATTCCAAAAAATATGTATCATTGCTCTTTACATTTCCATTGGTAATAATATACCCATACTTGAACATCTTGGCCTGGATCTCTGACACTATCAAAAATGAAACTATCATACTTGGTGATGTGAATATTAACTGGTCCAATATCTGTTCTAAACTTCCCTCTATAAACATCAACTTATTCCACTTCACCCAGTTAATCAGATATCATACTAGATTCAACAAAGATCATCTGGTAGGCTCTAGTTTAGACTGGATACTGGTCAGTGACCCAAACAAAATCTCCTTAGCAGGTACCCTCCCAAATATTATTAGCAATCATCTGCCTGCATTTGTCCACAGATCAATCCCCATCTCTTCAAAAAGAACCTCATTACAAACACACCCAAAATTTAGCTAACTTTGACCATCAAACTTTCACTAACCTACTGAAAAATAGGAATTGGAATATCCTATAAAAACTTCTCATAGATGAGGCAGTAAACTACTTCAATAGTCTATTTCTACAAATATGAAACAAGTTTGCTCCTCCAGAAAGAAAATGACAAAAGCCAGTTATGCTCCTTGGCTAACAAAAGCTACAATGCAATTAATGCAAACCAGAGATAAATACTGGAAACAATGGCAAAAAACAAAAACCCTATTACACAACAATAGTTTAGGCAACTGTGCAACCAATTTAAAAAACAAATAGCCAAAGATAAAAAAGAATACTTATTAAAATGTGAGTACAACCACAAGAACCCCCCCCCAAAAAAAAGTGGTCAGCCATAACCTCACTTCTAAACCCAGGTACTAAAGCCCAGTCTACCCCATTCACAAATAAAACTCATCCTGACATTGAAATCTTTTCAACGTCCATTTCATAAATACTATATCCAAAATCCCTTCCAATTTCACCACACACCAAAATGACACTAACTCTTCTACTATTTCTTCCTCACCATTCTCTCTTGAGTCCTCCAAAATCTTCAAATCCATTATAAGCTCCTTCTCCCTAAAACCCATTCCCACTGCCACAATATAATGACTACTTCTCAAACTTAAGACATGCTCTAATGCAGCTGATAATCTATAATAATAGCTATCTATCTAATAGAAAACAAGCAGTCAGATGGCATTCCTCCCTTTTCTGTTATTTTCCCAACCCCACTCGTGTTCCCTAAGGGTCTATTTTAGGTCCCCTATTATTTAGGATTTTTATTAATAATCTACATTTATCTCTTACCCGAGGCTCTATTATTTAATATGTAGATGACTCTACAATCATTTCCTCTGTTGATTCTATAGCCAAGCTCCAGCATAGCACCCAAATCGCATTTTCATCTTTTGAAAATTGGCTTACCAAAAATCACTTTCTTCTCAAACCTAACAAAACCAAGATAAAAGTTTTTTTTCCCTAAGAAAAACTCTCTCTTAAACAAACCAATTTTCAATTCTGTCTCAGAACAAAACTCCTGTTGAAATAATTGCCATACTAAATTATTTGGGGTTATTATAGATTAACACTTAAAATTCAATCTACATGTTCTATACAACATTAGAAAAACTCACCAAAAACTCGGCTTGCTGTATAGACACAAAAACTTCCTTAAACCTACCACTAAAAATACCCTAGCTATTACTTATAGGTTCATAGGTTCATAGGTTGGTACTAGGCTATCAGCCCTAGGGCCTATACAAGCCTAGCCATAACAATTCCCTGGCTATTTCTTCCCATACTATTTACTTCCCTGGACCCCTGTCTAGCAGAGTGACTGACGTGATCCCTGGGGTGAATTTCCTTTCTCCCATCCAATCATCAAGGTTCCTTTTGAAGAGGGACAAAGAGGCACTCTGCTTGACATGTATGGGCAATCTATTCCAGAGTCTGGGGAGTCTCTGGGTCAGGAATCTATCCCTCCAGCATGTTTTGTTTATTGTGATGACAAGGTTTAGATCCCTGGAACGTGTGGCTCTGAGGGATTGGGATTTCTTTAAGTGTAGCATGTCCAACAGCTCTGGGTTTGACATGGCCTTGTATGTTAAGCAGAGATCGCCTCTGAGTAGGCGATATGCGACAGAGTATAGCTGGAGTTTTTTAAGGTGGTCAGCGTAGGGCATCTGCTTTAGGCCTGTGATTCTTTTAGTGAGGTATTTCTGCGGCCTATCCAGTTGTTGCAGATGTCTTGAGAGGTACATACCAAATGGGGCATTGTATTCTATAATGGGTCTAATGAGGGATGAGTACAGTGGGACAATGACCTCTTTTTTCTGGATGAAAAGCCCTTAGTGATGAGGTGTGCCACATAGAAGGATTTCCTGACTGTTGTGGTGATGTGGTTATCGAAGGTGAGACCACTGTCCACCTGTGTTCCTAAGTCTCTTATCACACTTTCGGTGTTTAGTGTACTGCCACCTATATGGTAATTCACGGGTACATGTTTTTTCCCAAAGGGGATAACTATACATTTCTTGGCATTGAGCTTGAGCCTATGGCTCTGGCACCAAGCATCTGTTTCTGTAAGGCCCTTTTGTAGAGTATCCACATCATTTGGGGATTCAATAATGGCTCCCAGTTTGCAGTCATCTGCAAACTTTGTTATCCAGAGTCCCTTAGTGTTGGCCTGTACTTCAGAGAAGTAGATGCCAAACAAGAGCGTCCCAGGACTGAACCCTGAGGTACTCCACTTGTCACTTGTCTGGAGCTGGATTTGGAGTTGGCTACTTTTACAGTGTGGGTTCTATCAGTAAGCCAGTTAGCAACCCATTGGGTGACGTAGGGATTAATGCCCAGCTTAGTAAGTTTATCTGTGATTCCAGAGTGGGGGATGGTGTCAAAGGCCTTGGCAAGGTCTAGATAGGCTGTGTGGACCACCTTACCCTTGTCCATGGCTCTGGAGACTGATTCAAAGAAGTCAATCAGGTTCAGGAGACAAGATCGGCCCTTCACGAACTCAAACTGGGTGGGGTCCAGTGTTTGAAGGTTGCCAATGTCTTTGTTTATATGTTCCATGATAATACGCTCCATGGCCTTGCAGATAATGCTTGTCAGACAGATGGGATGGTAGTTTCCGGGATCCAAGATGGATCCCCCCTTGTGAAGTCTGATAACTGTAGCTCTGCGCCACTCAGTGGGCACAAAACCTGAGGTGAGGCTATGATTAAACATGACACTTAGGTGAGGTGCCAGTTCATATTGTAGTTCATGTAGTACACAGCTCGGGATGTCATCTGGTCCCATGGATGCTGTATTCTTAGCTTTGGAGAGTGCATTTTTTACCTGTTTAGCCATTATTTCCGGAATTTGGCAATCTTCTGGTATTGAGATGGGCCATTTCTTCCCTCTCATCAATGGTGCTCAATTATTCACCAACTTACTCTCTACCCCCAAATCAAAATTAGAAATTTACTACAACAAAATAGCTAAATTGCTCTTAGTGCTTCTTAATCTTCTCATCACTGTATAGCTTTACACTCTCTAAATTGGCTTGAACTACCACATTATCGCTCCTATATTCAATTAATTTCAGCCCATAAAATAGTACATAAACCCTCAGTATGTATAGCCATCACTTCCTTATTTAGCAACTACTTACCCAACAGGTCCATTAGATATAAGAGTCAACATCTTTTGTAAATACATAAACCAAAACATCCTGCCAGCCAACGTTTATACTCCTACTCTGTAGCTAGACTGTGTAATTGTCTTCCTCTCCCTTTTAGATCCAACCCTCAAATTGCTTTTTTTAAAACTTCCTCACATAACCCTCTCTCCTTCACCTGGAACTGTATTTGCTCTATACCCCCTGCATTTAAAGCCTAACCATATTCCTTCCTCACTACTCCTACTTGTAACCCACCTTACCTCTATCATGTATCAGCCTCTATCATATAACCTAGTTACTCATATTCCTATAACAAACTTTATCTTCACTTACATATCTTCTACTTCTTTTTCTCTTCTATCCTCAATTTCCTGCAATTATCCCTGTTTTTCTGTTTTTCTGTACCTATAAATGCACTATTTCTCCCACTCAAAATGCTCCTGCATATCTCCTTTTCCCCTCATTCTACCTCTTTACCTTCACCACTCCCTCCCCAAAGATATCTTTTCATAGCCTTGATTTCTATGTATGTGCCTCCTAAATGCTATGCATGATTTTCCTTTTCATAATTTTGCTAAACCTCCAAAGTCAATCACTCTGTAATAATTATATTTTCTTTTCTCTATTTCACACTCTCTTTGCATGTACACATTTATGTATGAATTCACTATTGTTTGTACCTTGAAATTGTTGAGGTTAACTTGCTTGCATATATTTTAATTGATCTGCATTATTACTTGTTTGGGAGCTTTTCTCCCCGGGCCTCCACTGAAAATGGACTCTTAAGGCCCAGTGGACTATACCGGTAAACAAATGCCAATAAATAATAAATAAATAAGTAGGTAGATGGACAAGCGTTCTTGTTCTAACATATTGCATTCAACAGGTCAATTATTTAAAGGCAGTTACAGACAATAAGAGCTGAATGGAGGAAAATCTAGGAGGTGGAAAAAGAAGAAGCCTCTACCAAAGCTTAGATGCTACTCCCTTATTTGAATATTCCTAAAAGTAAAGGTCTTAAACTACCAATATTAGAATATGGTTGCGGCCTTAGTACTATAACTAATGATGTAACAACCCTTAAAGGGCTCAAAGGAAATATACAAAATAATCAACTCAGTAATATGTCTGAAATAAGAGGATACATTAAGAACACTGAGCCTATTCTTTATATGTTACTACTTGTATGATTTAATTTGAATGTCAAATTTAATAACAATGAGAAGGGTACTATGGATAAGAAGCTAGTACATTACTGCAGCCAACACAAAGATAGGTTGCAAAACTTTCAGCTATAGAGCAAGTGTTTTATGGACTAGGCTTCCCATCAGCATAAGAATGGCAGAATCCTCAGAAATTTTTCAAACCATGGCTGATGCATGGCTTGGTACTAAAGTGCATTGGACCATCTCGTCATAGAATCTGGCTTGTTATGACATCTAAAAAGGTCTTTAGCCTAATTAGCACATTGAGACATTGAAATGTTGATTATGGGCTTCATTTCTTCATAGATAACTATCATGGCAGGATAGTGATATTAGTATTGTTACTCATTCCAGATACTATCCTCAATAATTTTATTTTGTACTATATAGATGCCTGTAATACTTTCCAGTGTACAGAGTGCTGTGATTATGCTGCAATAGTGGGAAAAAGACAAGCTTGTTCAGCACTTTTCTGATGCCTAAAAGGTGCTCAACAAGCTTGAGCTAAATATCCCATAAGGTGGCAAGAATAGGTCTCATGCTAGAAATTCACAGCAGAAAGTGCTAGCTGGCAAATATCAACAGCAGCAGCAAACAGCAAATCAGATTTACAAACTGTTACAGCTTTGCTCTGTCATGTTTACAATCAGTGTGGCAGAATGAAGTGTCTAACTGTTGTCAATGTTGTTTGTTCATCAGAGGAATACTTCATGTCTGCCTGCTGCCTGGTTAGTAGCACTAAGTGTTTTCCTGGCTTTCAAAGGGTTTACACTCCTACACTTTTTTTCTGTAACGGGTAACACACAGGGCAAGTAAAGCTTCATGCACTGCACACATTTATTGAGTCTCACTGATCATAACCATCATTACGTGTTTTTGCCATGTGTCTTTTAAAGACATAATAAGTTGGTTATTGTCAAAGAATCTATCATAATTCTCTATGTTGCTTATTTTGATGAAGGAAGATTACCATAATGTTGTTATATGATGAAAAAAAGGCAGGTATTAATATGGGAGAATCTAAATAACTGAATAGGAAGATCCATAAGTTGTTGTATAGATAAAATTAAACTTTACAGTAAATGTGAAAACTATTGAATAAAAAAGGAGCTCATTAATTCAAAACGCATTCCTGAATAATACAAAAGCAGATTTAAAGAGCAAAAAATCTACTGGACTTGTTATTAAGGAAATATGTCTTCAAAAGAATGTGAGTTTAGCATCTTATCGCCAAGGATCATCATCCCAAAAGAAACAACTTCAGAAACTAATATTTACTTTATAGAGAGACAAAAAGCGCTTAATAAAACAGTTGTTTGCTGCCAGCTGAGTGGTTCACAACAATTTTTCTTTAGTCCATGTAATAATTTAATGCAAAGGTGGACTTTATTTATAAAAGCTGCAACAAGTAAAATGAAATTACATAAAATGTGATACATTAGGAGGAATACCAGATTAAAGAAATTGAGATTTCCAAGACTCATATAGATGATAAACTAACAGATTAGGATATAAATCTGAATTCCTATTAAAATGAAACAACTAGTTGTTAGATAAAATGGAAGATTATGGAAATAGACAAAGAAGATAGCCTAGGATAGACTGTTGGGTGTACTTTTATTCTATTTTCCTACTAACTTGCTGCCATCTCAGGCTTTAACTTTTAAGATGACATGTGAGATTTCTCTGGAGGAGTACTCGGTCATCCATTTATACTTTTTTCCTTTCACTTTTACTTATAGTAGTGTGTTAGAGAGGTAGCTCTAAAATCAGGAAAGAGAGAAGGACTGTCCAGCCCTATAGAGGAAGGTCTTTAAAGGAGTATTTGATGAGATATAGTGACAAATGCCTTGAAGTATTAAACAGCAAAGAGGAGACTAGATTTCCAGCATTCCAATGGAGATTTGTGTACTTCATAAATGTTAGGAGAGCTATGGTGGTGCTGTGGAATGCTCTGAAGCTATGAACCATAAAATAATCACACTAGGTGATTAATAAGACAAAAATAAAAACAGGTAAAGTCACCACAATGCCTGGACCTCAACGGAAATTCAAATTTATTAATAAAATAAGACAAGACTTAGTGCTTTCACCTGTATTCACATAGGCATAATCAGAGTTAAAGTTAACATATCCATTAGCTCCCTTATATAGTAAAAATGACATAATTAGCATAAATAATTAATTAAGATTCAATGCCCTAATAAAAGAAATAAAATCAAGCTGACTACAGTCTTTACTAGTTACAGGTAACCATCTACTAATATTTAAACTAACTCAAATAAAATGATTTAAATAAGATATGTCACACATCATATTGAACAATAAAAACAACTTATAAAAATACATAAACTTATATATACCGCTTAAAATTTGCATCGACCGTAGTTTCAATAAACTAGTTATAGAACAACTATCATTTATTCCTGGGGATATTGTGGCATTAAGTCTCAATTGTCACATAGTTTCTCTAAACTCCAATAGTGTATTATAATCACCTCACCTGTCATTGTGCACCACTTTATCTATAATAAAAATAAAAACTTTTTAAAACCAACACATCAAACTATGACAAAATAATGCATTAGTGGTCTTTCTATTCATAATATCCCTGAGATGTTCTGCCATTCTATCCCACAACCTTTGAGTAGTTTTTCCTACATAAATGCAGTGCCATGATTGCTCCCCAGGCTAGTGAAAGCAGATAACATATGCATACTAAATCTAGAGCAATTGATAATAGTTTTTCAATCTTACTCACAAACACTGGCTAATTTACAATGTATGTACTGTACCTGTGTACTATGTATGTATTCTACCTACATTCCAAAGTTCAGCTGTACACCACAAATCTATTACTTACCTTTATTTTTAAAATTAGTATCTTTTTTGATTGTTCTCTCCACTGTAACTGTTTGTGCCGCATACCACTGTAAAAACATGTCTCTTGTAATTTGTGTGTATACTGATTATGTCTAAATAACTAAATGTGTCTGTAATTTTTCTTTGTGGAGCTTTTCTCCCCGGGCCTCTGCTGAAAAAGGGCCTTTTCGGCTCAGTCAGACACCCCCGGTTAACAAATGTAAAATAAAATAAATAAATAAATAAATAAATAAAATACAGAGCAACTACCACACAGGGCAATGTATACTACCATTTTCATGTTACAAGTGCCCAATCCTGAGCACTGTATAGTCCTTCTATACCCTTCCACTGTCACATATGGACCCTCATGTATGACTCTACAGTATTTACACATATAACATTTACTCATTAAAGAATTATAGGACTTTACTTGATTATCCTTTTTTTTTTCAAATATTTTCTTTAAATTGCTTCCTCTACTATAGGTTACTAGTGGTCATTCACCAAATTTATTTTTCAATTCGCTAGTAATAGTTAAGTCCCAACAATTGTTGATCACCTCTCTCAATATTGCATTCTCATGATTAAAGGGCAATACCATTACTTTGCTTTGAGACACTGCCTATACTGAACTTACTTTAGCTCCTATATTCAATAGCAAAATAGGTGCAAACATACTCTTGCATTTTTTCCTTGCCTCCTTTTTGTTTTTTATCAATAACTGGAGTGGATATCCCCGGTTCATAAACAAACCAATCAAATTGGACATCTCAATTTCAAATAGTTGGTCATCACTGACCAATCTAGAAAGATGAACGATTTGCCCTTTTACTACACCTCTATTTTGGTGGGCTGGGTGGTAGCTGTCAGAATGAAGTAAAATGTTTGAAAGTTTTCTTTCTAAAAATACTAGAACACAGATCATTAATTAGTCTGTGTATGTTTGTATAATAAAATGTCCAAAAACTCTATTTCCTGGGCTCCAACTTTGTGAGTAAATTTCAAAAAAATGTGTGGTATTATTTAAATAAGAGATAAAATAATCTATTCTTTCCATACTTTCACACCACAGAAATTAAAATATCATAAAAATATCAAGAAACACACCCATAAAATAACATCATTCATAAAAAGGGAATCAAATACAAACCTCTTTTCCCATTCAGCTAAAACTAAACTAGCATAAATGGGGGCACATTTTGCCTCCAGACATCTGTTTATAATATTCCCCTTCAAAATACAAAAAAATATTATTCAATACTATTTCCATCATTTCAATTATTAAGTTCCTTTTTAATTTATGCATGCCTTCAGCATTCAGTAGGCTTTCACTGAAAAATTCCAAACCAACATCATGTGGAATGACTGTAAATAAATTAACAACATCAGTAGTAATGAAAATATAATCATTCTCTTTAGGTGCAGCCCTCAGTAACTCCAGGCAGAGTCATTCAAAGAATGTGCCTTACTATTCACTGGTCTCTTACAAAAAACATCCACATAGGCGGCAGAGCAATGAGAAGTAAGGCACATATTTTGAAGGACTCTTGGCAAAAAGGAAGCCAGACTCAAATGATGTCTTTAGCACTTTTGTTTGATTTAATCCACACCAAACTTCATCAGAAAACAAACATCTTAACTTTAAACCACCCTTTTGAAAGACATGATCCCTCACATGATCCAATAAACCAAATGCATGAATGTGTTGGCTTAAAGAGATATAAATCTCTATAAACATTGTTAACTAAATACAAAATAATACATTTCCTAAAAAATATATGTGTGTGTGTGTGTGTGTGTGTGTGTGTGTGTGTGTGTGTGTGTGTGTCTGTGTGTAAATAACTATAAACATAAAAAATTATACATATATATAAATCCTGATGTACATCTTTTGAGTCTGTCTTCCTTTTTGTGTGGTTACAGTGCATTGTTGTTTGTTTTGAAACATTTCTAATTGCTCATGTTTGAAAGGGGAATTCTAAAGTACTGTGGAGAATCAGCTGAACAGTGAGTGATGTCATTAGAATGTTCCTGGCTGCTAAGTTATTATTTAAACAGCTGATGACAGGAAAATAACTTTTTCAAACAGCTGACTGCTATTTTTTAAAATTAGACAGTTGAGACTACAGTTTGACAAGTGCAGTAGTTTGTCAAGTGCAGTCAGTTACAGTGCTGAGCAGTCAGTGGATACTCATGAAAGAGAACTCACCAAAAACTGCAAGCCTGCCTTTTGCCTTGCTGTTATATGTTAGATTAGATCATGGACAGTATTCTTTAGTTAGATTAGGAAAGCTTAGTTATTAAGATAGAGTTTTTATAGAATAATGGACTCCTATCCTGCAGTTTAATTTTAAATTTCTGGTGATTGAATTCTGGTGTTTATTGAAAGTTATTGATTTGCATTCTTGTAATAATTTTACTTATTATTAAATGTTTTTATTACTTTACATTGTGTCTGGAAATCAGTGTTTTTCTTTAGAAATTAAAGAATGCTTCTACCTGTTTGATACTCCCCAGGTCACCTCGAATGCCTGGTCACTTATGGTCATAGCTATCAGTTATTTTTCATATTTAATTTTTATAATTGGACATCCCTTTAGAAGGGCATGAAGACAGTCTGATTGGTAGCAGTGTTACTGTACTTTCTTGGAGAAGTGACACAGCTGGAAAATTGTGTCAGGCTTTCCTAGAAGTGTTGGATGTGTGAGATTTAAATTTACTTTGAGTGTGAGTGTATCAGAGCTCTTAAACTAGGACAAATTGCTCTGAAGTGTGTAATAAGAAGATACATTTGGGGTAGACAGAGGTATACGGTCCAGTCCTAGGAAAACAGAGCATGTTCCTGTTGTGCTCTTAAGGTAAAATTGTGAAATATTACTTCTGTTTAAGTGACAGTCTCATATTAGAGTCAGCAGGGAGGACTGAAGCTCCTTAGTTATTGATCCAAACTAGTAAGGGACATAATTTCATTGTTGGCAGTCCAGTGGGATATAACCTGACGTCACACCTTTATATTAGGTTATAACCAAGTTTCAGTTATGAGAAGGGCATCTGGAGTATAAGTAACAATCCATGTAGGTAGTTCAGATATTTTCTTGCATATGTTTTTGTCCATAGGATATGAAGGAATTTGTTTTTGAGTTGTTGTTTATGGGGGAAATGTATTGTGCAGAAGGACCTGGGTATGGATGCATGTCTCTTAAGAGGATTAAAGTTCAGACTGAAAGTAAAAGAAAACAGTGTACTCTTGCCTATGTTTATATTTTATTGCAAGATTAGATGAATGTGATTAGTCAGATTGTAGGATTTTTATGCAGAAGGATGTCAGAGTGTTGGAAAAGATGAGAAGAAATCCAATAAAAAAGTGTATTTAGATTGGGATATGTGAAATCAAAAACTGTGTGTAAGAATTAGGTATGTTTGAGCTGGATGGGTGGTAGGGGCAAGCTGTAAAGTGGGATGGAAGCAGAAGTGTGATAAAGAGCAGTGTGATGTTAAACAGCAAGAGTATAGCCATGATGCAATATACAGCAGTGCATATGATATAGCAGAAGAGAAAAGGTATAGAAAGGGCACAGAGCTTATTTACAAATCTTTTCAATAAACCTGGATCAAATCCCAGATTTATAATTGTAAGATTATGTGAAGAGCTACTTGTTAAAAGCCCCTAACTAAAACTGATAATAATACAGTAAGATTTGACAGTAACTACTTATCTAAAACCATAGAAAACAAAATACTGCTGGTGATTCACCAAAGTCCTAAAAAGAAAATTATTAAAACTCATCTTTTATTCTAGAAAAACGATTTATTTTGTTCCCTAATAAAAAAAATATTTGCAGCTTTAGCAAGGGCTACTTCATATATGTAAGTGTATATAATAACTGATTAGATGTTAGGGAGTTGCTTTGAAATAAGGAGTATACATTAAATAATAGAAATAGTTTCAAAGTGTAAAATAACTGATGGTATTTGTTCTTGTCTTATGAATGTACATGCTTAAGATTGTTTACTATCTAATTATTCATTTTGTTACCTTGGCAAGCTTACTGGAAGTGAACCTTTTCAAAGACAATCCAGAAGTAACATCTGGATAAGTGATTTGCTCAGATTCAAACAGTAAGCAATGGAAAGAATAACACTGTATCACGGGTATAGTAAACGCTTGTTAAAAGCTCAGAGTCTTAATTGTATAAACTAACTACCCGACAACTAATGTGAAGTCATGAATTCAAATTAAAAGGGTAAGACAGTCTAGTACAATATGTAAATATTTAGTTGTAGTATAATATTATCATTCGCTATATGTTCATTATGTAACTTTAAATATTTGGTAATAGTGCTTATTTAAAAATCTTATATAGTAGTATGCAAATGTCGATTTTACACATTTGTAAATAAATCCCTTAACCTGACGGGAAATGTTCAGTGAGCTGAATGGGCTTCTGCATATAGCAGATGCAAAGTTTGATAATTGAAACAAGTTAAGTTTCATGCCACAGTGTGCTTTACTAGTTCACATTGGCTAAGTTTCTGGTGTCATTATAAGGGGATCCAGTATCTGTCTGCTTCGGATGACATGATTGATAGACCTCGATGCTTTGCCAGAGATGGCCTACATCTGTCACCCCTTGGTTTCTGGGTACTGGCTAAGGCTCTTGCCACTCCTATAGTGTCTTTTTTAGGTGGTGTTCCAAAGACCAAATTACAACCATAACAGCTATAAATAAATGCAGTTTGCAGGTCATGCTGCTCAACGCTAGAAGTCTATATCTCAAGATGCACTCGCTCGAAGCACTCCTCAAAATGGAGAACATCGACATTTGTGCTGTAACGGAGACCTTGTTTAAAGTGGCAGAAAGCACCCCTGTGCTGCCAGGCTATAACTCATTCCACACCTTTCGGCCCTGAAACATGGACCGTAGCATATGCACACATCCAGACTAGTAGCACAGCATAACACATCTGAGATACTTCAGGTGCAACTAGCAATGGGTAAGATGGCGATCCAGGTCATAACCTGCTATAGGTCCTCAACCATGTCCCTAGACTGTCACTCCACATTCCTAAGCACCCTGGAATCTATCAAGTTCCAACCTAACACTCTCATACTAAGAGACTTCAATTACCCTCCATCAACTGGGAGAACTACTCAAGCACCAATGCACTGGCTCAACACTTCTTGGAATTCCTCAGTTGCAATGCCCTGGACCAGCTCATTTTGACCCCTAGTAGAGGAAGCAACATCCTTGACCTGGTTATTACTAACATGGGTGACTGTTGCTCTATACCATCCCATCCTTCCCTGGTCAGATCTGACTATAAACTAATCACCATAGGAATCCACATCTCATCCACACCCCCCGCAAAGGTAACCACCTTGAAAAACTTCTACAAAGCTGACTTTGGGCTCCTAAAAACAGAGGTGGCTAACTTCACAGCACCCATGCAAATGGAAAACAGCTGCATGACTGACGAATCATACACCAGTGCACTGTATAAATATGTACATAAATGCATGGAACTAGCCATACCCAACAGAACCAAGATGCTCCCCTCCAAAAAAGGAAGCCAATCTGGTAGTCCTCTGTCATTAATAAACTCTACAACAGAAGGAAGAAACTGTTGCAGAAAAAGGTGAAGTCCCAAGGCTGGAAAAACTCCCTTATTAGCCTCAACAAAAAGTTGAGATCCCTGATCAAATCTTCTAAAGCCAGCTATGAAGGCAGAATTGCGGCAGACACTAAAAACAAACACAAAGCCTTCTATACTTATATCAAGAACCTCCATGGCAATACCCAGATTTGCTCTGAGTTACAGCACAATGGTACCTGCTATACTGAGCCAACAGATATTGCCAACATACTGGCTGACAGATTCAGTGCCAACTGTACCCCTTCCCCCAAAGGACCAATCAGAATACCGGAAGAATGCCAGGCACCTAGCATTATTGCAGCACAGGTTAAAGCTGCAATGTCCAAGGCCAAGAATACATCGTCCATGGGACCCGATAATATCCCTGGCTGTGTTCTACATGAACTACAAAGTGAACTGGCACCACATCTTGTGCCCGTTCAGACACAACCTCACCTCAGGCTTTGTCCCTACCGAATGGCACACTGCTACAGTCATCCCTCTCTATAAAGGGGGAGCAACTACAGACCCTGGAATTATCACCACATTAACCTGATGAGTCTGATATGTAAAGCTATGGAGTACATCATCATGGACCTGATTAACAAAGATATAGAAAATCGCCAAACTCTAGACCCCATGCATCACCAGGGCTGTGGATGAAGGTAAGGCAGTGCACACAGCCTACCTCGATCTGGCTAAGGCCTTTGATACCACTCCTCATTCGGGAATTATTGATAAACTCAGCAAACTAAGCATCAACCTCTGTATCACTAGGTGGGTTACAAACTGGCTCACAGATAGAACTCACAGTGTGAAAGTAGTAGACTCCAAGTCAGACTGCCAACCAGTCATGAGTGAAGTTTCACAAGGATCGGTCCTGGGTCCTCTCCTGTTCGGCATCTACTTTTCAGAAGTACAGGCCAACACAAAGGGACTCTGGCTGACCAAGTTTGCAGATGACTGCAAGCTGGGAGCCATTATTAACTCTCCAAGTGATGCAGCCATCCTACAGAAAGGCCTCACTGAAACCAATGACTGGTGTCGAAACCATGGCCTTAAGCTTAATGCCAAAAAGTGTGTTGTCATCCCCTTTGGTAAAAACTCAGTTCCCACTAATTACCACATCAATGGGAGCCCATTAAGCATTGAAGGCATTATAAGAGATCTGGGGACACAGGCTGACAGCAACCTCTCCTTTGATCACCACATTGCCACTGTGGTCAGAAAGTCCTTCTATGTGGCACATCTCATTACCAAGGGTTTTGCATCCAGGAAGAAAGAGGTCATCGTCTCTCTCTACTCTTCCCTCATTAGACCAGTCATTGAGTATAATGCCCCATTTGGCATGTACCTCACTAGACACCTGCAACATCTGGAGAGGCCACAGAAGTACCCCACAAAGAGGATCCTAGACATTAAACACATGTCCTACATGGACAGACTCAAAAGACTCCAGCTATTCTGTGTCTCATGTCACCTACTTAGAGGTGATCTTGCTTGACTTACAAAGCCATGTCTGACCCAACTCTGTTAGAAATGCTACATCTAAAGAAATCCCAATACCTCCACACCACAAGCTCCAGAGACCTCAACCTCATTACCACGATCAACATAACATGCCGGTGGGACAGGTTCCTCACGCAGAGACTGCCCATGCTCTGGAATAGACTTCCCATACATGTCAAGCAAAGCACCTTGCTGTCCCTCTACAAGAGAAATCTTGATGAGTGGATGGGTAATAGAAAGTTCACCCCGGGGATCACTCCAGTGGCTCTACTTGATAAAGGCACTGGGAACTAATGTCAGGCAGCATGATGCCAGGGTACTTCTATGGGCTAGGCTTTAAAAGGCTCCAGGGCCATTAGCCTAGTACACACCTATGAACCTATGAATGTGGCTTAGTGTAGCACCATTGACTCTTCCTGCTAGGTTTCCTTTGCCAGAGGTTAGCTATCTCTCCAAACTTTCAGCAAGTAGTAGGATGTAAATTAATTAATGTGAACAAGATTATAGATTACATCTATAAATACTCCAAGCGGGGGTAAGTCTAAACATAGAGTTTATTTTATTTAATTGAAAATTGCTACTGGAGAGCTTTGAATGTAAAAAATAAGACATTACATAGCTGAAGTCATAATGTAGTATAACACATAAAAAACTACTTTTTTGATTGTTTGCTGACTTATTTTTATATCATTCTAGGAAACTGAAAGCAGAATGAAAACGTATTTGCAGTGATGGATGAATAATATATCTATTTATTTCAAAATGTTTTGCAATTGCCTTGCACCTGATAGAGTTTCTTAGTGTCATCTACTGAGTCACTTTCCAGCAGCTGGTAGAGTGCTGCTAATGCTTTGTTCTTTTCTACTGCAACTCCTCTCTTACATTTTTCTAGTTGCCATCCATTGCACCAAAAACGGGCTATAATCAAGGGTCAACTTGTCAGGGCTGCCTTTATAACCACCCTAGACCACGATTTCCATGCTGAGTGTCTCTATATTAGAGGGATGTTTGTCCACCGTGGTTACCCTGACTATATGGTTGATGAAATCATTGATGAAGTAACAGTTAAACGTCAGAGTCACTTTTATAAACCTATACTGAATAACTCATTTAATATCCCTAATAGGGTAGTCACCTCCCCGTTTATGTCACCTGAAGTATCCGACAACCCTTTAAAAAGAAATACTGTAGTTTCTACTTTTGTTACAACGTACAACCTCAATAGCAGAGACTGTTTCCAGATTTTATTAAAAAATTGGGAAATTTTTAAGAATGACAATAGTGTCTACTTAAGTGTAGGTGAACATCCTATGGTGACTTACAAAAGAGGTAAAAACCTCAAAGCCTATTATGAACATCACGTAAGAACTTCTGTTAGAACAGCGGGTATGTATAAATACCAGGCCTGCAATTACTGTTCTTATGTCACTGAATCCAACAGATTTTGTATTCACAATTTACAATACCATTTGAAGCTGAGAGTTAATTGTAACTCGAAAATGGTAGTCTATTTAGCTCAATGTCGGTCATGTTTGGCCTTCTATGTTGGTAAAACAGAAAGAAGGCTACGTGACCGTATGTATGAGCATATGTATGCCATTAAAAAGCATAAACTTGATAATGCACTAGCTAAACACATAGTTCAATTTCCCAACTATAGTTTTAAGTTTATAGTGATAGACCAAGTTTCTTATAACCCTCGAGGTGGTCCTGACCCACTTAGATTAGAAGAACTTGAGCTCATATGGCAGATTAGGTTGAATGCATATAACTCACCTGGTTTGAATGAGGGTTGCTCTATTAGTAGTATTTTAAAAATCAAAAGTTTGACAATATGACCTGTAATTGGTATTTTACTTTTGATTTTCTTTTATTTTCATTCTTATACTTAAATTGTTGCATTAGATATTTACACATATACATATATTTGTCATCATTACATTTTTTATCATATATGTTTTATCATTACTTGACAGTATTTAAGATTACGTTTAATGTTTATATACATAATATTAATTGTATTTAGTTGTAATATTAGTAGTACAGTTTTGGTTATACTGAGCTTGAACCTTTACATGTCTATTTTTAATAGAGAGAGAGTGGAGCTTTTGTCAATGTGTCTATTCCTTTAAAAAGTCCTATTTAAGCGTTTAAATTAGCTCATTTAATATGTGCATTAGATAAAATGATTGGTTAATTGCTACTCTATATATGACTGTTCACAAGATTTTCAGTATGTCTGATGAAGTTTGTTTAATTTATCAAACGAAAAGCGCTTAACATTAAATATTTTTAGTGCCGTCTGAAGTCTCTTGTCAGTGGTTTGTTTCAAGTTTCAGTATTCCTTCTCAGCCCAGTCCATTTTTTCTATCTCCTACTTTTTCCTGTACTACTTCTTTCATTTCCTTTGATGACTTCCTGGACTTCTAAATTCCACCATGGGCTTTCCTTCTTTACATTATTTCCATACCTAGCTCAGCTACATATCTGTTCTGTAGTCCTCATATGTGCTGTTTTGAGATGCTGACATTCTTCTTCAACTCCACCTTTTTCTTCTTCCTGAGGTGCTATGCCCTAAGTAATTACTTGAACCCTTGTGCCTTTGCTCCAGTCAACTTCCAGGTTTACAGTCTAGTCTCTGTTGACCTTAGAACTTTCTCTGACTGCCACTTGCAGTTGATTGTGGCAACCAGTGGTTTATGCTGTGGGCCAGCTGTTTCACTGGGCCTGACTTTGCAATCACTGATTCTACCCCAGTCTCTTTCCTTACTAGGAGGAAGTATAGCTGAATTGCATGTTGACCACTCTACTCTTGTATGTGATCTTGTAACTCTCTTTCTTGCTGAACCATGAGTTGGTCACCATCAAGCCATTTGCCAGACAGAAGTCTAGAATGGCCTTCCTTTCTTTATTCCTGTTGTCCCACCCATGGACTCAGGCAATCCTCATATATTGTTCTGTCACAGTATGTGCATTCAAGTTACCCATTATCAAAAACAATTAATGTTATCCTGCTTTATCTAGTAAGTCTTGCAACTGCTATCTGAATACACTTTCTTTATTCACTATCTCACCCTTCTGTAGGGCATATGCTGAGATCATGAATAGTCCCCTATCTTTACACTAGAGTCTGATTGCCATGAGTCTGTTATTAATTCTGATGACATCCCTCTTCTGAAGCCTCTCCTTCACCAAAATCGCCTTATTGTTTCTAATCTGTCCAAGTGGCTTTGCTGTTGTGCCTTTCTAATCTTGTCTCCTGGATATGAAGGATGTACAGCGTCTTCCTTTCCATCATGTCATCCACTTCCAAGTTGTATCCTGTTAGTGAACCTACATTGAGTTTATTAGGTTGCAAGTCAAAGACCAAAAGATAAAGAAGATAAAGACAACAGTAACACAGCCTTCATATGGGATGCCAGAAACAACCTGCTCACCAGTCCACAGGACTTCAAACACAGATGAAAGGAGCACTTCCAGCAGCTTCTGAATGAAGAAAACCCCACAAAATCTGTACTTCCCCAGTCACAGCCTGTGATGAAGGAAGAGAAGGAGCCCACATTGGGAGAAGTAAGCGCAGCACTAATTAAGCTGTGGAAAGCAGCAGGCATAAATGATGTCCTAGCAGATATGATCAAGATATTGGGTAAGATGGGGGAGAAATGGTTCCTGAGGGTACTCATAGTAGTGTGGAAGGAAAGGTGTATTCCAGAGGAGTGCAGAATAAGCATACTAGTGCCAGTGTTCAAGAACAAAGAAGACATTCACAACTGTGGGCAGTATAGAGGTATCAAACTCCTGCCACACTGCATGAAAGTTCTGTAGAAGGTGATCGATAAAAGAATAGGCAGGGTAGTAGAACATAAGATGAGAAATGAGCAGTTCAGATTCAGATTGAGATTAGGGACAACTGGCCCAATGTTTGGAGTGAAGCAGGTAATTGAGAAGAAGCTAGAGATGAGGAAAGAGCCCAACTAGGTATTCCCTAACTTGGAGATAGCCTATGATAAGGTCCCAATAAAGCTGATTTGGGGCAGTCCTGTGGTTATTCAAAGTCCCTGAAACATTGCTAGACTAAGTGCAGGCAAAGTACAAAGACACAATGACACAAGTATGAACAGTGTTCTGTCTCACAGTGGGGTTCCCTGTGGGAGTGGGAGTGCATCAAGGTTCAGCTCTGAGCCCACTGCTGCTCATGTGGGTGACGGACTACATTAAAAAACAGGTTGGAGGGGACAGATCAACAAAGTTGCTGTTTGTAGATGATGTGGAATTACAGGCAGAGTCTAAGCAAGAAGTTCAGTAAAGCATAAGGGAATGGAATGTAAAACTGAAGACACATAGAGTGAAACTTAGTTCAGATAACACGATTGTAATTGTGGCATATGGGGGAAACTAAAGAAGCTGAATACTGACACAGAGGGGAAAATAGTAGAATAGGTTAACAATTTCAAGTATCTGAGAGGGTTTGTTGAGGAGAAGGCAAGTCTGAATGAGGTGGTCAAAGCTCGAATCAGGGGGGCAGCAGCTAACTGATACATTGTCAGGGGTAGAGTATGATAGAAGAATGCCAAAGAAGCTGAAAAGTAAGATGTACAAAACAGTAGTGTGACCAGTTCTACAGTATGGTGCAGACCCTTGGGCAGTAAATGCAAAGCAGTTGAGGAAACTAGATGTGATGAAAATGAAGTTCCTGAGTCGGGTGGTAGGATGCACACTGTGGGACAGATGAAGAATAAGGAGATCAGAGCAAAAGCCAAAGTAGCCCTAGTAGTAGGGAAGTTCAAAGAAAACCAATCACAGTACTTTGAGCACATGTGCAGAAATAAACAGATGACAATTTGGTAAAAAAAGATTTAGGACAGGCATGAAGAAGGCTAAAAAGAGAGAGGACATCCATTAAAGAGGTGGATAGATTGTGTGAGAGAAGACTTGTGGCAGTCAGGCATGAGTGTAGAAGAAGGGAGGAGAGTGTCACTGAATCAAGAGAGATGGTGACAGTTGACATGACACCTTGTCCCATGTAAAAAATGGGGGGAAAAAAGCGTTGATGAATATGACTATTTAACAGTTACTACAAGAAGGCAGCCACTGTGGTGCAGCAGTTAGCATTGCCGCCTCACAGCAAGAGGTTCTCTGGTTCAATTCTCGGCTGGGGTGCCTTCTGTGCGGAGTCTGCATGTCCTCCCTGTGGTTGTGTGGGTTTCCTCCGGGTGCTCTGGTTTCCTCCCACATTCCAAATACATGCTGTAGGTGGATTGGACACTCTAAATTGGCCCTAGGCAGGAGTGCGTGCATGTGTGAGCCTTCTGTGGAAGGTTGGGTGCCGGGCTGGCAACTCGACACTGTAAAACTTCCCTGCCAATCATGAGCGGAAAGATGATCCGCTGTGGTGACCCCTAACCGGGAAAAGCCGAAAGAAGAACAGTTACTACAAGAAGCTGTGGCATATAGCAGCTTTTCAGATTCACAATACAGAGTTCTAAGAAAATGGTGTTTTAAAGAAAGTGTATATTTGCTGATGTGTACATCCGAATACCTTAATCTTTGATGGAGTTGACTGCAATATACAGTTTAATGGTGGGTTGAAGTGATGTACAGACCTGTGAGGTTTGAATGGAAAGGCTGGGTCAATGCATAGATGGTACATAATCTAGGATAATCAAAGGCAATATCATTGATCTAGTTCTATGCTACCCTAAAATGTTGTGATGAAAAATAAGAAGCAATTCTAGTGTTCAGTAATAAAACCAAATTATTTAAGTAATGGTACTTACTAGAGCGGCTGCAAACTGCAGTGGGTGTTGAGATGCTTGTGGTACAGTCATGACAGAGACAAAGAGTTATATAACTGCTTCTCAATAGTAGTGACATAAAAGCTTACAGTGACACATTTTTTTGTACTTTCCTGTTTTCATTACCATTGATAAAGCTTACTCCGATGCTTTGCTTAGTAGATGTATATAATGAATGGAGTGTTTTTTTCGGTTTGCCATATACTTTTTCTTCTGCTTAATCCATGGTAGTTGATAGACACAAACTGTTACTTATATTATATCATAGACTGAAATTTATAGCCAGAGTATTAAAGGAATTAATCAGTTTGAGTGTCATTAAATAACATCTTTAATGTGTAATAGTTAGCATTTAGAGTATTTATTATATTATTTCAAGGGTATTAATACAATACAACAGTCATTTATGCATATTTGTTGCAATACTGAAATAGTAATGGAATATGAAAGTTTAATTTTGATTTGCTAAGCATGCAGTTCACAAAACTATTGAAGATCCCAGCCCAAGTTTCCAAATGCCTCATACAATGTGTAATTTTCTTTCAACTACATATTCAAAACACATGCAAAAGATCAACACTCTACTGTTTTGTATGAACAAGCTATTGCCTCTTCTGTACAAGCCAGCCAAAGCTGCCATAGGCAGTGGAATACTCTTATCTCAACTTAAATATGGACTAGGCATTAGAGCTGCAGCCTCAAAGAAAAAGGTCACCATCTTACAAACCATCTCCAATAAAATCTGCCAGTTCATTACGAATTCCCCCAATAATAAACACCACTGCCTAGCTCTCGCTAAAGGTAAATGGCTCCCAGTACATTTAAGAACCTACCTCATACTAGGAGCACTAATTCACAAATTCTTTCTTCTGAGACATTATCCCCTCTCACTAATACACTTTTCACCAAAACTCTCACATATAATGTCTGGGATATCTCTCATTCTCAACCCATCCTACTAACTACAACAGGTGAACTTTGTTGAAGTGACCATGCATTCTCCATCCTAGCATTTAAATTATGGCTCTCTATTCATCTGTCAATCTGAGGTATCCAAAAGTAATTGGACTTCAGACAACAGCTCAAGGAGTACTTCTTCACCCAACCAAAGTTTAGCTGCACACATTCAGGTCACATTACATAAATCCTGCAGCTAACTTTCACACCCCTTTATCCCTAGTTCATCCTTCCTTATCTCATCTTGTCATCCCCTTACTTTCTGCTTCACATTCATCCTACTTCCCTCTTTTCTTTGCATCTCTCTCACACTTCTTTTCCTTTCTATTCCTCTTCCCTCTGCATGCCTGGATCAACTTATCCACTCCTCCACCAGGGGCAACAATATCCTAGACCTAGTCATTACCAACATGAGTGACTGGTGTTCCACACCTGAAGTCAACTCCTCATCGGTCCGATCCAACCATAAGTTAATCACCCTAGATATCTACATCCCGTCCCCACCCCCCATTAAGGAAACCATGGAAAAAGATTTCTCCAAAGCCAACTTCATGCTTCATAAGACAGAAGTGGTGAACTTCATGACACCTATGCAGATGGACAATACAGTTACGACTGCTGAATCCCACACAAATGCACTCGATAAGCACTTAAACATCGTGCTATCCCAAATAGAGCCAAGATGCTATCCTACAAAAAAGGAAGCCAATGTGGTGGTCCCCTGAATAAACAAACTGTACAACAGAAGGAAGAAACTGTTGCAAAAGAGAGTAAAATCCCATGAATGGAGGAGCTCCCTGGTCAGCCTCAGTAAGAAGCTGAGATCCCTTATAAGATCCTCTAAAGCTAGCTACAAAAACAAAATCGCCACTGACTCTAAGGACAACCACAAATCATTCTATAGCTATGTCAAGAATCCCAATGGCAACACCCAGATCTGCTCTGAGTTACAGCACAATGGCACGAAAATTACAGAACCAACTGATATTGCTAACATCCTGGCAGATAGGTTCAGTGCTAACTTTACCCCCATCTTACCCCCTAAAGGGCCCATATCTATACAAGAAGAATGCAGAGTCCCTGTAATCACAACTACGCAAGTAAAAGCTGCACTCTCTAAAGCCAAAAACACAGCATCCATGGGACCGGACAACATCCCAGGCTGCGTTTTACATGAACTTCAGAATGAACTGGCTCCCCACCTAAGCACCATGTTCAGTCATAGCCTCACATCAGACTTTGTGCCCACTGAATGGCACACAGCAACAATTATCCCACTCCACAAAGGGGGAGCCACCACTGATCCCGGGAACTATCGCCCTATTAGCCTGAAAAGCCTAGTCTGCAAGGCCATGGAATGTATCATCATGGAACTCATAAACAAACACATTGGTAACCTCCAAACTCTGGACCCCACCCAGTTCAGGTTTGTGAAAGGCAGAGCATGCCTCCTGAACCTGATTGACTTCTTTGAGACAGTCACCAAAGCCATAGATGAGGGTAAAGTGGTTCACACAGCCTATCTTGACCTTGCCAAGGCTTTTGACACCATCCCTCATTCCAGAATTACAGCTAAACTCACTAAACTAGGTATAAATCCTTATGTCACAAGATGGGTTACCAACTGGCTCACTGACAGAACCCACACTGTAAAAGTTGCAGACTCCATATCTGACTTCAAACCAGTGACAAGTGGAGTACCACAGGGTTCAGTCCTGGGACCTCTCCTGTTTTCTATCTACTTCTCTGAAGTACAGGCTAACACAGAAGGCCTCTGGCTAATGAAGTTTGCAGATGACTGCAAACTAGGAGCCATAGTCGAATCCCCAATGTTGTGGACATCCTACAGAAGGGCCTCACTGAGACAGATGCCTGGTGTCAGAGCCATGGCCTCAAGCTCAATGCCAAAACGTGCATTATCATCATCTTTGGTAAAAAGTCTGTACCCATGAACTACCACATAGACAGCAGTCTACTTAACACCAAATGTGTGATAAGAGACCTTGGGACCTGTGGACAGTAGTCTCTCCTTTGATAATCACATCACCACAGCAGTCAGGAAGTCCTTCTATGTGGCACACCTCATCACAAAAGGGCTATCATCCAGGAAAAAAGAGGTCATTGTTTCCCTCTACTTGACACTCATTAGACCCATTATAGAGTACAATGCCCCTTTTGGAATGTACCTCACAAGACATCTGCAGCAGCTGGAAAGGCCACAGAAGTACCTCACAAAGAGGATTACTGGCTTCAAACAGATGCCCTACACTGACCGTCTCAAAAACTCCAGCTTTACTCCATAGCATATCGCCTACTCCGAGGTGATCTCTGCCTAACATATAAAGCTATGTCAAACCCAGAGATGTTGGACATGCTACACCTAAAGAAATCCCAAACCCTCCAAGCTACAAGCTCAAGGAACCTAAGCCTTGTCACCACAATAAACAGGACATGCTAGAGGGATAGATTCCTGTCCCAAAGACTTCCCATACTCTGGAACAAGCTACCCATCTATGTCAAGCAAAGTTCCTCATTAGCACCCTTCAAGAAAAATCTTGATGAGTGGATGGGAAATAGGAAATACACCCCGGGGATCACTTCTGTGGTTCTGCTTGACAATGGCACAGGAAAATAACTTTCTTGGGTGGCATAAGCCAGAGAACCTTGTTGGCTAGGCTTACTTAGGCCCTTGGGCCGATAGCCTAGTACCTACCTATGAACCTATAATACCCTACAAAGTACAGCTGTTAAGTGTTTGAAATAAATTAAAAGCACTTGTAAATCCAATACACAGTTTTGTATTGTACTGCATACATATTATATTTATTTGATTAAAAATAGTCATAGAAGATATATAAATATATACCCCTTGGCTAAATTATTGGCTAGGCTTTTAAGGGCCTTAGGGCCAATAGCCTAGTAACGTCCTATGATCCTATGATCATATTAAATGAGTGTTTAAATATTTTATTTATTTATTTATTTATTTATTATTTATTCATTCATTCATTCATTTATACATTTGCTATCCAAATAAGCACATTGGCCCAATGATCTTTTTCAGGCATGATCTGAGCAAACAGGCAATATGAAACAGTATTTACAATGAGACTAACCAAGAATTGATAATGATAATAGATTAGGTAAATATATTCTTGATTACAATCATCATGGGTTGTATAGAATACATAGTCTTAATCCATAGTGACAATTATAAGAAAATATCAGGAGAGAAAGATTATTATCAATGAGATATAGTAGTGTAACTGGTAGATTATAATTAATTAGATTCTCAATTTTAGGTGCTGTAGTAAAGGTAGATGAAAGGTTTAATGGATTAGGATTGATGAAGGAAACAGGAGAGAAGCAGGGAGGCAAATGTAAAGTAACAGGAAAATAGATGGCAGTCTTGGAAATTTAAAGTAAAGTTAATTAAGGGACAGGATGAAGAACTGTAGGATGGGACAATGTTATATAGGTGACTATGATGACAGTTGAAAGCGAGAATAATCTATAGGATTTCTGATCATATAACTGTATAAAAATGTTTTCTTTATGGCATCTCTTAAAATATTCATATTTATAAACATTATCACTGCATAAAATATGTCATAGCAGCTTTTAACCCTTGTATATGAAGAGAAACTGAAATGCTGAGTAAATACACATAGTCCAACTTTCTAGAAATATACTGGCTTGCTTTTTACATAGTTGCTAAATAGAAATACATAGTTATGGTTGTTTACATGACATATCAGCAATTTAATTAACAGTTTGAATTAATAAGGACAGAGGAAGAACAGGAGATGCATGGGATTAGAATGATATATATACAACTAAACAGAAAAAAAGGAGGATAATTTAAAAAAAATAGATGTAAGATATACATCATGGAACTATAACATGCATACATATCATGTTTAATGGATATGATGGTTGACAAATTAAGTAAAATATGCCCTTTTGTTAGATATTGATACATCTGATATCTGCTTGAACCACACACCCTTGGGAACAGGGGTTGAACTTGACTAGGCTTGTAAGGGCCCTGAATCTATTAGCCTAGTAATCTCCTATGATCCTATGATCCTATGAACAGCATAAAGAAGACAAAAAGAAAATAGGGAAGAAATAGAAAAGAATAGAAGAACATTGAGAGAAAGAAGACTGATATAATTAGGCAAGTGGTTAGAATCAGTTATGACTAGACATGAATAATGATATGAGCTGGTCCTTGTTCCTTACTACATGCAAGATGAATAATTATAGAGTCAGGGGACATGAGTAGTCTGCTTGGGATTCCTAAACAGACTAGGAACCCTTTCTTTAGAATGGCTTGCTTAAAGTTTCACTTTTTTAAAGAATTTATTATTTTATTCTATTTAAATGAATCTGATGTGTTTAAGAACATGATAATACAATTTTAATCAATTGTTAATTGCATGAACCTATAGTTATAGTAAAACATAATATTTGTTATACAAAATTTAATTTATTCAAGAACATACTTCAGAAAAAAATAATAATGACAATACTTAATAGTATATCCATAATTATTACATTTACTAAATAATGGTGGTAAAAGTGGTGGATCCCAGTCAAGAACAAAAAAA
>NC_056737.1:1509709840-1509779840 GCF_019279795.1 Protopterus annectens
GAGGGATGTAGAGGTGTCTGTGTGTGTCTGTGTGTGTCTGTGTGTGTGTCTGTGTGTGTGTGTCTGTGTGTGTGTGTGTGTGTGTTTATGTGCAAAAAGGTGGTAGTTAGGAATGTGTATTTTTGTGTGTGTGTATGTGCGTAAGATGGAGGTAGGGGTGTGTGTGTGAGTGTGTGTGTGTGTGTGTGTGTGTGTGTGTGTGTGTGTGTGTGTGTGTGTGTGTGTGTGTGTGTGTATTTGTGTATGTTACGGTGACAATTACAATATTCCACTCGTTTATCACAGGTACTAGCTGCAGTTGGAAAAAACTCTCCTTGGTATTGAAAATCACGGAACAATTCTATTTATTATTAAAAAGACTTGAAGTGTTAAAATTTAATACACTTTTCGTCGCACAATAAAAACGCAACTTCCTCAGAGAGGTAAGGAAATGTCTATATAAGAAATTATATAAGAAATTGTATATAAAGTTATATAAAATTATATAAAATTATATAGAATTGTCATTGACGAAACAAATTTATTAAATTTAGTGTCTGGCCATTCCTACATTCATAATAATAATAAAAAGTCAATAAAAATTTAATCCATTTAGTAACAACAAAAAAATAAAAATTAAAATTAAAATTAACTTAACCATCAATTTAACTATTAATTATTAACTCATAATAATAAAAATTTAATATTCCATACACATTAGTTATATAAAAATAAATAATTATTAATTTTTATACATTTCTATAAGGTTAACTAGTGTCGAAAATGGATTCTTAGTAGCAACAACAAATAATAACATCAATAATGACAACAATGGTTGAACATGTCGATCTATTATGGTAATAGTTTTAATCTATAAACTTAAAGGTTATAGAACAAGGAAAGAGTCTGAGTTAAAATGTCGCCAATTTAATTGTTTACTTTAAGTATCTAACTTATTAGTACTGACTTATAGGAGGTTAATTCATTTATAATAACAAAAATAAAAATATAAATAAAAATAAAAATACTGAGGTTTAGTATAAACATTAAAGACAATCTAAGTCAGGAACTATAAACTCTGGAATGGATGGGGATTTAATTTTAAAATATTGGAGCCTACATGTAATAAAACATACACGTATAACAGTTAATTTTAGTAGGGAGAGTTTCCAAGAAAATGTGGTTTTAAACATGGTGTTTATGTTTCTTACAGATTTTTATTTATTTGTTATATATTTTTTATGGTGTCAACAGAACCAGATGTGCTAAACAGCACCCAATTAATTAAGGGAAATGCTATATAACATATATAAAAAATATACTAATATGTGGTTTTGCTTTTACTTTAAAAATGGCATAAAAACACAGAATTACAAAGGAAGAACGTATATACGAGCATTTCTATTAACTTAATCACTAATTAGTTAATATGGCTCATATAAAAAGGGCTGAATGCATTTGATGTTGTCTTCTGAGGAAGTTGCGTTTTTATTGTGCGACGAAAGTGTATTAAATTTTAACACTTCAAGTCTTTTTAATAATAAATAGAATTGTTCCGTGATTTTCAATACCAAGGAGAGTTTTTTTCCAACTGCAGCATCCTAGTACCTGTGATAAACGAGTGGAATATTGTAATTGTCACCGTAACGTTGCCGCTCTTGGGTCTTCTGGTTCCTTTCGTTGGTTTGTTTTGCTGTGATTTTGATATCGGTATTTGTGTATGTGTTTGAGCCACATGTGTAAAAGAGAGAGGGAGGTATCTTTCAACTGTCCAGATTTTAGCAGAATGCCTAGATCTTTGCCTCCTATTTTCAATGTTTGTCATAAAATTTATAGTTTTCTGGGTTTATTGTGGCAAATCAGTGAGGACAGAATTTACTAAATAATAACAGGCATTTCAGCTTCAGATATCATATCCATCAGAAAATTCAAGATAACACAATATCTTTTTTCTAACAACTTTACAAGTTTGTGAAAGTAATATTTAAAGTATGTCACTATTTTTGAGGCGGCTTTGTCCAGATTTCTTGTGCTAAGCGGTTCAGAGGCATGGTGTGTGTGTGTGTGTGTGTGTGTGTGTGTGTGTGTGTGTGTGTGTGTGTGTGTGTGAGGTAGGGGTGTGTGAGCAAGAGGGAGGTACATGTATCTGTGTGTGTGTGTGTGTGTGTGTGTGTGTGTGTGTGTGTGTGTGTGTGTGTGTGTGTGTGTGTGTGTGTGTGTGTGTGTGTGTGTGTGTGTGTGTGTGTGTTTGTGTCTAAGAGGGAGGTGGGGATGTTCATGTAAGAGGGCAGTATCTTTATATATGTGTGCATTTGTATGTGTTGGCATATGTGTAAGCGGGAGGTAGGAGTGTGTGTGTGTGTGTGTGTGTGTGTGTGTGTGTGTGTGTGTGTGTGTGTGTAAGAAGGTGGTAGTTAGCCATGTGTGTTTGTGTGTGTTTATGTATGTAAGATAGAGGTAGGGTGTGTGTGCGTAAGAGGAAGGTAGGGATGTGTGTGTGTGTGTGTGTGTGTGTGTGTGTGTGTGTGTGTGTGTGTGTATGTTTAAGAGAGAGGGAGTTAGGGGTCTGTGTGTTTTTACAAGAGGGAGGGAGGGAGGTTTTTGTGTGTTTGTGTGTGTGTGTGTGTGTGTGTGTGTGTGTGTGTGTGTGTGTGTGTGTTTGTGTGTGTGTTTGTGTGTGTGTTTGTGTGTGGGCGTGTAAGGAGGTGGTAGTTAGGCATGTGTGTGTGTGTGTGTGTGTGTGTGTGTAAGTTGGAGGTAGGGGCATGTCTGTGTAAGAGGAAGGTAGGGGTGTGTGTGTGTGTGTGTGTGTGTGTGTGTGTGTGTGTGTGTGTGTGTGTGTGTGTCCATGAGGGAGGAAGGGATGGAATGATATGTGCATGTGTGTGCGTGTGTGTGTGTTTGTGTGTGTTCGTGTATTCTTGTATGTGTATGAAGCAGGTAGGTATGTGTAGGTTTGTGTTTATACATGAGTGTGTAAAAGAGAAAGAGAGGTATCTTTCAATTGTCCTGATTTTAGCAGAATGCCTAGACTTTTCCCTCCTATTTTCAGTCTGTTAGTCATTAAAATTTGTGGTTTTCTGGTTTATTGTGGCAAATCAGTGAGGATATTATTTACTAAGTAATAACCGGCGTTTCAGTTTCAGAAAATTCACGGTGACACTATCTTTTTTTGTAACATATGTGTAAGCGGGAGGTAGGAGTGTGTCTGTAAAAGGGAGGGGTGTGTGTGTGTGTGTGTGTGTGTGTGTGTGTGTGTGTGTGTGTGTGTGTGTGTGTGTGTGTGCAAAAAGGTGGTAGTTAGGCATGTGTGTGTTTGTGTGTGTGTATGTGTGTAAGATGGAGGTATTGTGTGTGTGCGTAACAGGAAGGTAGTGTGTGTGTGTGTGTGTGTGAGGTAGGGATGTGTGAGCAAGAGGGAGGTACGTGTATCTGTGTGTGTGTGTGTGTGTGTGTGTGTGTGTGTGTGTGTGTGTGTGTGTGTGTGTGTGTGTGTGTGTGTGTGTGTTCGTGTCTAAGAGGGAGGTGGGGATGTGTGTGTAAGAGGGCAGTATCTGTATATATGTGTGCATGTGTGCATTTGTATGTGTGTTGGCATATGTGTAAGCGGGAGGGGTGTGTGTGTTTGTGTGTGTGTGTGTAGGAAGGCAGTAGATAGGCATGTGTGTGTTTGTGTGTGTAAGGGGGCAGTAGATAGGTGTGTGTGTATGTGTGTAAGATGGAGGTAGGGCTGTGTGTGTGCATCAGAGGAAGATAGATGTGTGTGTGTGTGTGTGTGTTTGAGTGTGTGTGCGTGTTTCTGTGCTTGTTTCTGTGTGTGTGTGTGTGTGTGTGTGTGTGTGTGTGTGTGTGTGTGTGTGTGTGTGTGTGTGTGTGTGTGTGCGTTTGTGCGTGTGTGCGCGTGTGTGCATGTGTGTGTTTGTGTGTGTGCAAGAGGTAGGTAAGTAGCATACCTCTCAACTGTCCGCATTTTTGCAGAATGTTCAGAATTTGCCTCATATTTTTGGTATGTTCCACACATAAAGGACTGAAGTTGCTAAAGCTATTTAAGTTTCAGTCTTCATATCCTTTAGAAAAATGCATACAAATGCCAATCCTGTTAGTTTAGCAATTTTCTAAGTTCATTAGAGAAATATTTATAGTTGATGCCTATTTATTTTAGACTTTAACCAGATTTCTTGCACTAAGAGGTTGAGGTGTTCGTGTGTTAGAGTGAAATGCCCTAGTTAGGCATAGCAGGTTGTTGATAATTTACATAGGCTGTATCTTTCTTTCAGAAAAAAGAGCCTCGATCCTCTACTTCAAGTACCAAGCTGCATTTTACAGGGAACTGAGTTTCATGTGCATTTTACGAGGGATTGAGTTTCAAGTGCATTTCCAAGGAATTGTGAGCTTCAAGGGAAGAGAAGTTTACTGCTGCTCATGCTGTCTGTTTACAATGTGCAATGGTTTAGTTTAGTAAACAGTATCACTATTGTGGTATAGAATTTAATAGCAGTGTTAGTAGTACAACAGGTACTATGCTTGCTGAAGAAGGCTATAGGTTCTACTCCCAGACCATGTAGCTGGATTGCTGATACTGTGTTGTATTTTAAGGGAGTTTGGGTGATGCAGTCTACAGTATGTCTTCTTTTCGATGAGATGCCTAGTAACACAGAACAGGCAGAAATGCACTCGACCACCACAACACAGTACAAACCACAAGACACATAATTCACCTACACAGTGTGCCCCTCACCCTAAGCCCCTAAGGCAAAACAGCTTGCCCAATACACTAATCATAGGTGATTCGATAGTAAGGTACATTGATGTCCCACTCGGTTGAATAAGGAGAAGGTAGCAGTCATCTGTCTATCAGGTGCCAGAATATGACACATAACACACACACTCTCAGGTCACTCTGTCACTGTCTATGTGGGTGTGAATGAGCTGAGACGCACCTCCCTGGACTACATGAAAAGAGAAATAGAAGTTTGTTGGAGGGACACAACTGTTGAAATAGAGACTATCCTATGCAAAGAGGGACATGTGGCAACCCTAATTAAACGTATGAGACAACAATGGATACATTTGAAGCAGTGGTTAACTGCTTGTGCCATATACTTGAGGTCTCAGAATGAAAAGTGGGTGTGGTTTAGCACTTCATTAAGGGGATCAGGAAGTCTCAGAAGAGTATTAAATACGGCAAACATTGAAAACGTTAGTTGACATATTTTAGCCCAAGTTACTTAAGAAGTTACAGCTACGAAAATAATTTTGACTTAACAATCAAAAATCAGACTATAATTAAGGAACCTGGGTATGAGGAAAAACAACAGTTCTTCCAGTTTTGGAAAATTACCTTCCAACATTTAAGTTGCTTCTGAGAATACCGGACTTATAACAAGGAATGTACCTTTCCGTGGATGTACATGCACAGCTTCATTTTTCCCAAATATTTATTTTTGTGTAGAATAATCTGTTCCTAACAATCTATTGTAAGTGAAGTGCTTGAAGAAACTATTATCTGAGTCATATATGGAATTAATGCATGTAGTAAATATTCATTTTAAATTCTGGTTAGCATCTGAATGTTAGAGCTCCTCTCTATATTCATGATGACATGCAGCGTCAGTGCTAATGCATATGCACCACAGGCTAATATGATCCACAGTTTGAAAATTCTAAGTTAGCAGCATACCACAGCTAAACAATTAATTGAACCTAATATACATACAAATTACAGAGATGAATTAAACACCTATTTTCTTGATTGATTGTCTATAGTGAGATCTTTGTTTAGAGGGAGTAAATGCTGAGTGCAGCATTTCTAAGCATGCTGAATATAGATTATGAAATTAATAATGGCAGTAAAGTCCCAGCTTCCTTTTACATAGTAGATGGATTGATAACATTTCTATACTTTGGTCTGTCACTTCATGCTTTATCACATTCTGTGTCTCTTAATCTTGGTTGGAGATCCCCAGTGTAGTAAAGTCATCATTCCGTTTTCTCTAATTTGTGCTTTCCTCCACAACCAATGAGATGTCATATCTGTTACATGGTTTGATAAAAAAAAAAATGTTTACTTTTCTGTCTTAGGTTCATAGGTTCATAGGTATGTACTAGGCTAATGACCACTGGGCCCTTTTTTTAGCCTAGCCATCATCCCAAATCTCTAATAAGTTTTGGTACCCTTAGTAATGTTAGCAGGGACTTGGAAGATGAAACAATTGCTAGCAGGGGCCTAGGAGATGAACCATTTACAGGCAGCCTGTATCCATTAGAGACATACATGCCAAGGCAGGGGTGAATTTCCAGTTCCCCATCCAGTTGTTTGTTACATTTAAATTGGGTTAGGGAGCACCTCTGCTTCACATTGATGTGGTGCCTATTCCATAGAAGGATTTAGTCTATGGGATACATACCTGTCTCTCCAACAGGTCTTATTTATATCACAGGCAAGGTTTAATTCTTTAGAATGGGTAATTCTACTGGTTTGTTTTGCAGATATGAAGGAAGCCCAACAAAGTGAGGTGACTATGCTTTGTATGCCAAGAATAGATCTCCTCCCAACAGTCTCTAGGAGATAGAATAAAGGCATAGGGCTTTGAGACAGTCTGAATAAGGCATGCTATTTACTTCTGATAGTCTTATAGTGTGGAATCTCTGTATATGTTCCATTTGTTTGGATGTGACTGGTTAGTTACATAACAAAGAGGGATATTGTACTCAATGATGGGTCTGATAAGTCCTGAATACAGTGGAACAATGATCTTCTTAGACCTATATGCCATACCTTTGTTTATAAGTTGCACAACATTGAATGATCTCCTCACTACTAAAGATATGTGGTGGTTGAAGGCTAGATTACTGTCTACATGTGTCCCCAAGTCTCTGGCTACAGGGTTGACTATTAGGGATGTGTTGTTGATATGGTAGCTACCAGGGGTGATTAACTTCTCAAAGGATATTATTAAGCATTCCTTGGCATTTGGTTTTAGTTTATGTCTTTCCAAGTGATTCATTCTCACTATCATCATCATCATGAACCCCCTTTTCCCATTTTCTACATGGGGTTGTGGTGATTTCTCAACCATCACCACCTCTCTTTTATTTCAATATTACTCCCCCACCTTTTTCAAAAGTGATGGCTGACAATCGCAGATCTTCTCTCACACATTCCATCCATCTCTTTGCTGGACATCTTCATTTCCTCTTATATTCTTTTTCCCTCTATGAGATCTTCTTCACCAGATTGTCTTCTGCTTTCCTCACATGTACCAAAACCACTTTAGCCTGTTCCCTTTCACCATTTCAGCAACTGGAGCTATTTTGGCTTCTGTTCTGACGTCCTCAATTCTTTTTGTCTCACACAGTGTCCATCCTACCACCCATCTTGGGTATTTCATCTCCATCACCTCTTTCTCAACTGCTCTGCCTTGACTGCCCATGTTTCTGAACCATACAGAAGTACTGGTCATGCACCTTCCTTTTCAGCTTCTTTGGCACTCTTCTGTACCACACTGCCCCTGACACTCTGTGCCATTTGGTTATAACCCCTCTGATCCTAGCTTTGACATCCTCATTCTGACTTCCCTTGTCCTCAACCACTCCTCCCAGTTACTTGAAACTGATAACTTTTTTCACTATCGTCACTTTTCAGTTTTCATCTGCTGCCATAACAACTATCTCATCTGTACTCAGTTTCATACCGTGTGCCTTCAGTTTTGCATTCCATTCCATTACCACTTGCTGAAGTTTCTGTTTAGACTCTGCTTGTAATGTAACATCATCTGCATGCAGCATATTTGTGGATCTGTCCCATCTGACTTGTTTGTTAATGCAATCCATCACCAATGGAAACGTCATTAGAATAAGAGCTGATCCTTGATTCAGCTCCATTACCACTGCAAATCCATCTGTGAGTTTGAATACTGTTAATACTTGTGCCAATGGGTTCTTGTGAATAACCTGCACTAATTCTACCAAGGTTTCTGGGACTTCAAATAAATGTAGGACCGCCCAAATCAGCTGCCTTGGAACCTTGTTCAAGTCTAGAAATACCTATTTGGACTCTTTACTCATCTCTAGCTTCTTCTCCATGATTTGTCTCACTGCAAACATCAGACATTGTGGTGCATCCTAATCGGAATTTAAACTGCTCATCCCCCATCTTACTTTCTACTATACTGCATATTCTTTTATCAGTTATTCTCCAGCACTTTCATGTAGTGTGAAAGGAGTTTTATACCACTATACCATCCACAATTGTGAGTATTTCCTTAGTACTTGTACACTGAAACTAGAATTCTTGTTTTCCAGTAATCTGAGATACCCCTTTTTCCATACTGCTATGAGTACCCACAGGAGCCATTTCTTCTTTGACTCACCCAGCATTTTGATCATGTTTGCCATTACCTCATGTAAGTCTGCTGCTTTCCCTGACTTCATTTTTCTTACTGTTGCTCTTACTTTTTCTAGGATGGGATCTTCTTCATCTTTCATTATATGCTGTCTGTGGGGCAGTAGAGTTGTGGGGATTTCTTCATTCAGAAGCTGATAAATGCATTCCTTCCATCTGCATCTGATGTTCTGTGGACTAGTGAGCTGATTGTTTCTGGCATCCATTATGAATGGTGTTGGATGAATATCTTTCTCTATAGTGTTTTTATGGTACCAACTGTTGAGTCACTTTTCAGAAGATGTTTGGAGTGTCTCTGATGCCTTGCTGTTTGCAATTGCAGCTTCTATCTTAGACTATTTGTTATCTAGCCTATATTCAATTATAGCCTAGTCCATCTTTTTCATCACACACTTTTTTCTGCACTTCTTTTGATAATTTCCTGGAATTATGTTTTCCACTGTTTTTCTTATGTGACAACGGCCACATGGTGTAATGGTAACATGGTATATTTTGCATTTAAGTTTACAGTAATGAGTTTGACGTATTAGACAATCTGATGAAGTCTTGACTTGTACTTCAGTTTTGAAGAATGTGCTTACTGTTGTTGCTTATTAAATTCATTATTTCTGAGTTTCCTGTGTTTTTTTTATTAAATTTAAGTTTTCATTATGTGCCTTATTTCCATACTTGGCTTGGTCACATATCTGTTGCATCATCTTCACACATGCTATTTTGAGTTGCTGCATTCTTTTTCTTCAACTCTACCTATCTCTTCTTCTTTCTGAGGTGCTACAGTCCCTAGAATTTACCTAAAATCTTGTGCTGCCAGCTTCTTAACTTTCAGCCTAGTCTCTACTGACATTAGTACTGTCTATGATCATTGGTGGCACCTGACTGTGGCCACAAGTGGTTTACTCTATGGACTGATCATTTCACTGGGGATTACCCTGAAATCCTTGATTCTACCACAGTGCCCTTTCCTTACTAGGAGAAAGTCTACCTGACCTGCATATTGACCACTCTTGTTTATGATCTTGTGACTGTATCTCTTGGTAAACCACATGTTGGCCACCACTAAGCATTTGCCAGACAGAAGAATAGAATAGCTTCTTCTTCTTTATTCCTGTTACCCCACCCCACCCCTTGTTTAGACCAGGGCAGTCTTCATATCATTTTCTACCTGTCTTGATATGTGTGCTTAGGTCATCATTATCAATATCAACAGACACTGTCATCTTTTATCTAGTAGGTCCTTCAGCTACTGTCTAAATGCACTCTTTATCTCTTCTCTTGAACTTGACTTAGCATGTCCCATTTTAATGTCTGCTGAGTTGTAAAGGGTCAATGTCTTAGATTTTTTTTTATTTCTTTTCACTTGCAGTTCCATCCCCTATGCTATTACTTGGACCACTTTAGCACAAGTTTATTTATCAATGATGCCAATGTCAATTCTGCTACTTAGGACATAATTTCTTTAATCAAATCACTGTCTCTCTAATCTGCTGGAACTGCTATTTGAAAATTTCAATGTACCTTGGAAGTGCTGTCATTTGTTAAACAAAGTTCTGATGATAATCTGACTGGAGGAATAACAATTTTAATCTCTTGACCCAGCTCCTGAGCTTTGCTAAAGAGATGATTCATGTTCAAGAAATCGAAGCACTTTATAATAGTGTCATATAGGTTGTGTTTCTTTGACTTTTAGGGTTACACAGTGGACCTGTTCAGTTGTTGGAAGTTCTTGTTGTAAGGAAAGGTAATTCATTTCTCTTCTTCAGTATTTAGAGTTAATAGGGTAACCAGGACATTTTTTTCCAGAAGATGAGACTGGATGTATTGTCTGTGCACAGTGAGTGTTGACAGTAGATGTCTGTTCCTGTAAATGGTTTTCTTGTTTCTAATATCTGAGTAGGTGTATAGTATGACAGGTTGCAGTGCCCTTTATAAGTTTCCATATGCATACATTTATTTATTATTGCCACATAAGTTTGTACTATCTTCCTAATGTATTCTATCCTTTTAACAAGTTTTTCCCTCAAGCAAAATCCCAAATCATGCTTACTACTTATACACCTACCTGAACTCCCTATAACTTTCTTTTTGTCTGTATAACCTAACAAATATACACATTACTCACCTACTCTAAAATGTCAGTTCTTATCTCCATTCAGCTCTCTACTCATATCCCTAACACCTCCTGTCTCTTACTTTTCCTATCTATAAATGTAAAATTGTAATTTGACAGTTAAAACTTCACTGTATATATCAGTTTGTCATGAATTAATTCGTAATAGCTACATATTTTACAGATTTCACATTTTCTTTAGTATAGCTGCCTTTAAGTTATTGAATGTCCATATTGTAACTTTTAAGTTTACATTTTTCTCTGTCATATAACATTGTCTATTTTGTAGCTGAAGCTTTTTCTCCCATGTCCTATCCTGGTCATCAAAAGCAAACAAATAAATAAATAATCTTCTGTGGGTTCAGATAGTGAGTCACCATTCTGATTGCTGTTTCACTAACTGGTCACGCATAGAAGAAAAATATGAAAGTTCATGGCACTAGTCAATTTATCTCCACCAGTATAAAGATATGTTAACAATCTTGTGTTTTATATGAAAATCCTCTTTGTTTGCCTTGTCACTGTCACTTTAAATGAGAAAAATTCATGTTATGGAACAGAGCAGGGGGACCCAGGTGCATTTCCATGAGCACTCCTCTAGAAATGAAATTTTCTGTCACTTTTAACAAGTGTATGTTTAAGCCGATGGCTACAGGTAAGTACAGTTGAAGTGAAACTCTGAATTTGCCTTTGTCGCCCATTGCACATTAGATGGATTTTATTATCTCATTGAAGTATGTAAGGCAGAATTGTTTATATTCTTTGGCAAACTGCAGATATTGCATATACAGATAGTAAGATGTTCAGGTTAGGCAAGGGGGTTCTAAATAAACCAAACATGGAATTTATGTAAGGTCTTTGTGATTGTCACGTAGCAAAAAAAAAAAAAAAAAAGAAAAAATAACAATAGTAAATAATGTGTGTGTGTGTGTTTGTATGTATATATATATATATATATATATATATATATATATATATATATATATATATATAGATCTATAGATGTATAGATAGATATACATAGATTCACAAATACATGTACATATGCATATGTATATATTTATATACACATATCTATATCTATACCTATTACATATACATATAGATATAGGTGTACCTAATTTAAATGAAAGCACCTAACGCTGACTGTAACAACATTGGCTATATATGGTTGAAAACATTGAAGTCAACACCTCAGTACAGATGCACCAAAACACAGCCTTGGTGCTTGCAAAACCTCAGATTAGAAAAAAAAACATACCGATACTTAATTTATTACAAGGGGCAAGTACTCTAGCACCCCCCCAAATAAAATCCCTGCTAATTATGTGTAGTAACTCTGACATCACAAAAACATGGGGTAAGGGCAAATTAACCACCCCATGCAATTTCATGCACCTACCATTCAGCTGCCTAGGTAACCATATACAGTCTAGTAGGTCCTGCAGCTGCGCACACACACACACACACACACACACACACACACACACACACACACACACTGTGTGTATATATATATATATATATATATATATATATATATATATGGATCTACCTGACTAGATTGACAAGTCAGAACAGCGACAGCGAGTCAGAAGATCGACAAGTCAGAAGACCGACGGAGGAAAACACTGAGATGGGGAAAGGATGTGTAAGTATGCGGTAATGAAGGCCATTAGGGTGCAAGTAAGGTAAGTGTGCGATGTTGACGGTCTGTAGGGATAGGGGTGGGATAAGTGAGTTAGGGTTAGGGCGCAGGTTAGGTAAGGGTGCGAGTAAGGTAAGTGTGCGATGTTGGCGGTCTGTAGGGATAGGGGTGGGATAAGTGAGTTAGGGTTAGGGCGCGGGTTAGGTAAGGGTGCAGTAGTGATATTTTTTGGGTTAGGGGCGGGTTAAGTGAGTTAGTGTTAGGGCGCGGGTTAGGTGAGTGTGCGATAGTGATGGACCTTAGGGTTAGGGTTTCGATTAGGGTTGTAGATAGTTGTGTATGTAAGGGTTAGTGTTGGTTTGTAAGGATTTTGGTGTGCTTGTGTTGTGTGTGTGGGTTTTGGACAGGGGATTTGTTTTGTTTGTTGTTATGATGTGTCGAGTGTATGAGGTGTCGTGTTTGTGAACTGTCGATGATTTGGTGTCGGTGAAGTCGCTGTCGGTGTTGTGAAGTGTCGATCTAGTCAGGTAGATCCATATATATATATATATATATATATATATATATATATATATATATATATGTGTGTGTGTGTATTCTGTGTTACTGAATTAGTGGCTTTGTGAGACATTAAATAAAATGGAATTTCAGACATTTGGACTCACTGATTTCTTATTCATTATAATTGCCATTAGATAACATGATATAACATGAATCCATGTAAAACAGTGAGTTAAGTGGTTGATCTTCTAGCACAAAGAGCTAGGTCAGTCAATTTCCTGTTTATTTTATAGCAATGTATTGCACAACATAATTTACCATAGAAGTCCTGCAGTAGCATATTCTATTTGTGTGTGTGTGTGTGTGTGTGTGTGTGTGTGTGTGTGTGTGTGTGTGTGTGTGTGTGTGTATGTGTATGAAGCCTGCACGTATGTGTGGGAGTACCTGAGTGGGGTTCCTATGCCAATGTGATACCTGGGTTTTCTTTGTCAAGTATTAACAAAAAGTGCTGTTTGGCACTGGTGTCACTTATGCACTATTTCGAGATATACAAATTAGCTAATAATGAGGTCACTCTCACTGTGGCAAGCATTACTCTGAATCATATTTTCCCATATCACATTAACTGCAACTTTTGGCCACTGCAGTTAATATCAGCGCAGGGATTTCCTTCTGAATTCTAGTCCATCATTCTTTACTTGTGTATCTACATAATTTATGTGTAAATCAAGGGATAATTTATGTGTGATATTATGTGAATGTTACTCAAAATGGCATTTTGCCTGTCAGTAGCACCTGGTTTTATGTGTCATAGATTTTTTCTTTACTTTGTAAGTAGTGGTCTGAATAAATAAAGCTGTAATTTGCACTGTCATACGTAGACAAGTGAATAAAATACTGTGCAGTGAAATTCTGAACACCATCAACATTTGATACATTACTCACAGGTTAAATAAATGCATAGGCCCTCTGCCTTTGCAAAGGCACATTCAGTATAGCTTTAATTGATGTGGTTTGTCAGGCACTATATACATGTATATTCCAATAGTAGGGTAAGACATAGGGGACACCTAATCCTTTAAATGTTGGAATTGTTTTTGAGATAACATTTAGAAATTGCATAATCCTTGAACAAAAATTTACATAAGGTGTCTATGCAAGCATAACAAAAGCATTCCAACTGACAGCTTACAAATGGAGCATAGCAATTGGGAAGATATACAGTTTGCAAAATGGAACTGCCAATGTATTTTGCTTCATTCCTTTTTGAAATTAAATTTTTAGATTTCATTTCACTCTTTTATTGTTACGTACTCAGAATATATTTAAATATGAGACTCACTTTATTTTCCAACTGAATGGTTTATGTGTCTTCAGTCATGATCTGCTGAAATGAACTATAAAATCATATTGTGCTGTCATGCCTGACTGTGAGTAGTGCAGGAGCTGAACTGGAGTGTGCCAGCACTGCTTTCCATGTCTAGATTAGTTTGCATCAGAACCTTAGCTTAATGCAAAATAACAGTAATAAATACTACAAAGTGAAACTATATGACTGAAATAGTGTTTGACTTGGAAATTTTGCCTTACATGACTATATAACAGTCAGTTACCATGCAGGTTGTTTGGCAGTTTCATGTATTTTTTCCACAGAACCTTGCATATACCAAGAAAGCAAATTCCAAATGAGCTTCTATAAAGCCAAAACTGACAGTTTGTGAAATAGTGCTACATGCCAAAATGCAAATATCCCATTGCCTTTGATCACTTTTTATATCATCTATCTGCTAACTACTCAGTGGTGTAAACATTTGGTCTAGGTGATTTGGGCATATTGACTGATGTTGATATGACACCCTGACTAAAATATAAAAATGGGAAAAAGGAACTGATGATGACCTTGAAACTGGAACTCTGGTATGACTAAATGGAGGTTACCCACAAAATTTTGACAGTATCATTTGTAAATATTTTGTTAAAAAGAATACAGTCTTCTCAACTTTCAGTACATAGATTATTTTTCATATGGTAATGTGTGTGCATGAACATGCACACGCAAAGATACACGTGCGCACACACACACACACACACACACACACACACACACACACACACACACACACACACACACACATACACAGCTCACACAGTCTGCAAACAAAAATATATAGTGTAAGCTGTGATATGTCATGTGCATTCAGCTATCACACAACAGAATTATTCCCCTCTTCCACAAATTTCTCTATTCCCTGGTCACAAAATGCCACTCAATAGGCCAATTCCCATTCTGCACTATTCCCACTAAAGTATTTCAATAGCATCACTCTGCTCTTGTGTTAACATACTGATATCGGCAAATGATCCTACCTTTGTGCTTATGTGACTTAAAAATTGTAATGTTTGTCTTGCTTACTACATTTGTTCAGTGAGCCTGCAGCCATAAACCAAGCAAGTACAGCATCTTTATCAGTTACATAAATTGTCTATTGTGACCTTTGTGCATATGTGGACATTCAATATTACGTAGACCAACATGATAGTCTGGTTACTATATTTGCTGACAAACTAGCAGAGGTGAGTTATTGCAGATAGTATACACTTTAATAAAAGGTGCATTGGGCTGCTTTTATTTCATGATTAAGTAATGGAAGCATCTTTAAAGACATCAGAAAAACATACTGTATAGTATTGATGCAGGCGGCAAAGAACGTAAGTACCTTTCTACTTTTAATCAATATTCATCTGGCTAATAAATGGGACATTATAGTCCATTAAACAACAATGAAAAAGAAGCAAAACAGACCTTGTATTACCAGTGACTTATGCTGGAGTCATTTCAGTGATCAACAACATAAGTGATATAATACACAGCTCCCTGTAATAATAAACTTGACTTTAAAAGTGTGTTCATCTATGTTATATTATTATTTCTTTCTGCAGGTCTTTTGAATCAGGGTTAGTTTGCAATAAGATTACAGTATGTAGTAAGATCAGAAAAATGCAGAAAAGGATTTGTAAAATTTGTTTCACTGTAGGTGTGAACAGCTTCTTAGTTTCTGTAGAAACAGTTGCAAACATAATGCAGTTTGGTTTCATAAATCCTAATGCAAGTAGCCAATGAATGGTGAGAGATAAGCTACTGAAGGGGTCCATAACTGGTGCACTACAGGAACACATGCTCTGTATAGACAAATAATAATAATTTCTGAATAATGTGTATAGACTTGGAGATTCAATCACTTAAACATATAGTCAGTATGGAAACAAGACCAACAGAATAACATTATCATACACTGAGTATGAGATGAAATATAAAAACAAACAAAAGCAGCTCAGCATTGTTCACAACTAGTAAGAAAGAAAGAACAGGATGTAGAAACATAATATTATTACTCTTAAAACAAAAAAGACTCTCCAGAGAAAAAGATTATAAAACTTGTCTAAGTGAAGGGTTAGAATAACTGAAACATAGTATTCTAGATGTTTTAACTTTTACTAGAAATTTCAGAAATTGAGAGTTATAGGCGAACATATGAATAAACAAAAGTGAGGGATACATTGTTTTTCAGGGATCTGTTTGCAGTCATGTGTTGAGAGCCATCCCCTTAGATGGCACTAGTCTGATCTTTAGGAGAAACAGGAACACCTGTAGTCAAAGGCTGAACAAATCCACAATAAAGTATAATCCAAGAAGAAAACTTCGACCACCACAGCAATGAGCAGCAAAAAGCAGTACAATAAAAACAAACTGAAGTAGAAATAAAACAAAAAGTTTAATAACAAATAGGTAAGCACTTTCACTTTTGAGAGTTTGAGACTAGGATTTGTAGGATCTGAAGAAATATGTTTCCTGAATGTTTTTGAAGAGTTAGGCACTGTGGCTTCAGGACAGCAGAACTGTATTATTACTACAGTCATTCTGCAAAAATATGTCAGATATGGAGACTGTCTTACTGTAAAGTTATGCTTCTTTGCTACACTTAACCTTCCACAACCCCTTTTCCCATTTTTGTACATGGGGTCAGGGTGTCACTTCAACAGTGACAATCATCTGGAACCAAGCTTTACACCACTGGGTGGCTAGCCCTGCCACAGTAGTTCCTCTACATCACACACTCACAGCCAATTTAGAGTCTCCAATCCACCTACTGCATGTCTTTGGAATGTGGGAGGAAACTAGAGCACCAGGAGGAAACCCACACAAACACAGTGGGGGCATGTAGACTCTGTACAGAAGGCATTCCAACTGAGAACTACAGAAGGCACTCCAACTGAGAATTGAACCAGGGAACCTCTTGCTGTGAGATGACAATGTGCTGCCCTATTTTTTTTAACATTTTTGTTACACTTATGTCGCTATGTAGACAGAGATGTGATTGAAAGGGGTCAAGTTTAAATAGCTTACCCAATTAACAACTAAAAGTTTGACACACAGGTAGGGAAACAAGTAAGTAGTCAAATGAATGCATAGCCATACAAACAAATAAACACATGAATGTATAAAAAAATAAATACAAAGGTTGACAGACAAAAAACAATTGTAGCACATGAGCTTCGCTGATTAAGTGTATAACCAGCAACATCTGGATAAAAGATGTACACTATCAAACAGATACTAAGAACCCACGGTGGTGGTGCTGCGGTAGCGTTGTCGCCTCACAGTAAGACGCTGTCCAGTTTGATTCTCAGCTAGAGTGTCTTCTGCATGGAGACATGCGTGAATGGGCGTATCTTCGTTGAAGGTTGTGCATCAGGCCTGGCAAGCCGGTATGTAAAAATCAACTGCCGATCATTAGCGGACCGGAGTTCCGCTGTGGCAACCCCTAACCAGGAAAAGCCGAAAGACACAAACAAACTATCAAACAGATACTAATTGAGAAAGCAGCTGAGTGTTAATGTAATGTGTACATACAAATATATATCTATCTCTTTATTTATACACTTACATATATATATACATATATATATATATATATACATATACATATATATATATATATATATATATATATATATATATATAGAGAGAGAGAGAGAGAGAGAAATAGAAAGATATATATATATATATATATATATATATATATATATATATATATATATATATATATATAAAATGTATATATATATGTATATGTATATGTATATGTGTGTATATATATATATATATATATATATATATATATATATATATATATATATATATGGGTCTACTTCTATTCGTTGACAGCCCATTTCACTGAAACCCATTTCGTTGACAGCTCATTTCATTGACAAAAGTATTCAAGGCAAAAACCTGGGTTTCACCCCCCTCCCCACTGTTGTGCGACTGTGGAGTTGTTATATATAGTTGGGGGGGTGTGGGGGGCACAGCCCCCCACATTGGGGTGGTGTGGGGGACACAGCCCCCCACCTAGAATGTTTGTCAAAATGAGCTGTCAACGAAATGGGTTTCAGTGAAATGGGCTGTCAGCGAATACAAGTAGACCCATATATATATATATATATATATATATATATATATATATATATATGTGTGTGTGTGTGTGTGTGTGTGTGTGTGTTCAATATATCAATCCATCAGTCCAGTCAAGGAAACAAAGAGCCTTAGATCTGTGGCAAAAATTAGTATTACAGAAAGTGAGGGAGAGACATAAAGATATTCTATGGATGACAATATCTCTAGGTCAGGATGTCATTTTCTATAGACATTGCCTCGTCTTGGCTATTGAATATTTGCTAATTCCAGCAATTTAGCTAGTACAATGTTATATTATAAGTGCAAGTTTTTCAAATCTTGCATAGTTTAATGAGATCAAAACCAAACAGTATTAAAGCCAAATGCTGCTGGCATCGTGATGAATATATCCCAGATGAGTGTGCAAACGTTATCTATAATATGCTTTTGTCACACTGTGTTCAAACTGGTACAGTGATGGTATTTGTGATCAAAAAATATGTTGCGGGCAATATAAATGGTGGTAACATCAGAAACCAATGGGGAAGCTGTAGATTTCTGTGCACAGGTAACCTATATGTACTAATTCTGAATACAAAGACTTGTGGCACTAAATGCAATGGATCGCTGTTCAGTAAAATATCTGTTGTTTTGCAAAGCCAAAGATTAAGGATAGGGAATGAATTAGTACCAGTGCAGTCTAACCACGTTTGTCTTACCCACTGTAATGTGTATTTTTTGCTAAAGACTTTTGATGTATACATATGCCTTTTAATCACAGCACAATTCTGAATATGTGTTTACACTTTTCTGAAATGAAACTGTCAAAGGATAAGTCAATGCAGCTGAGCGACAACTGACTTGAAATTTGCTTCTGTTTTAGGCCTCAGTAACTCTTGAAGACTGTGAACATCATCCGATTGTCTGTGCTGTTTGCACTGGCTTCCATGTGGAAATTCAATTAAGGTGATCGCCTGCTACCCTTGAAACTCCTGACATTTATCCTTCACAAAACCATTGTGTGGTTTGACTGAACTGTCTTCTGTTAAGAGATCTTTCAGAGGCAAGCACAATCTAATCACATTATCTATGTCGCAGAAGAACCTGCGACAAACTACAAGATAAAGTGACAGCATCATCATATGTTAACTGTCAGAAGCATGCACAATGAACATTTATTGGGAACACTCCTCAGCTGTGTATTGTTAATAGCTTCACACTCATCTCTAAAGAGCAGATGATGCAATATTTATAGGCTCAGGTCTTCTTTCATTTTTCTTTGTAATATAATGAACAGTTCAGATCTGTATTGTTTAAAATTGCAGTTTCTTTGCTAAATAACATCAGAATGTAAAAACATAATACTATGAAAATAAGCACTACTATATGGGCTGGATTTATTAACAGCTGCACTAAATGCAACTATCATGCACATGCCGTGACATGCTGAACACATAATAGCATGCTATTAGAGCCACAAAGCAAAGGTAAATGTCAGAATATGCTAATGATACCATACGTCGATGAATGTCATGCTAATTAACCAATCCAACATAGTGAAGCTATCCAGGAAGATACAAAGCAATCATGGACATTCAGTGTATCCATTTGCCCTGAAATTCCAAACTCTTTGAATTACAGCCATGATTGCACTTGGAACAAAATGATGTTATTAGTCGCTGCTGCTATCATTAACCTATATGTGCAACAGGCATTAATTAGTGTTGCTGCTGCTGCTTCTGCTGCTGACAGACCTTGATTATGAAGAAGGAATGCGTTTGGACTCAATTTGACTTATCATGTACTTCACAAGACAGAAATTGTATTGTATAGCAGTACCCAGTGAACAGAGAAACTCTAGAGGAAATATGCAACCTCTGTCACCCTCACCTGAGTCCCTAAAGAAATGTGAGGAACCCATCCTAGTGGAAATTAAGATATGTGTAACATTACATATATTAGAGTCAGGTACATTTCAGAGAACTACAGGGGATATATTAGGGATGTCACAGGCCTCAGCTTCCAGAATATTATATTAACTTCTAAATGCAATGATACACCATGTAAGGAAGCATATCTGTTTCCCACAAATTCCACAGGACAGAGCAAGCATCAGGCATGAATTTTATGCAATAGCACACTTCCCTAAAGTTTTGGAGGCTATAGATTGCTTACACATAGAAATAAAAGCCCCAGCTTTTGAACCGGGAAGGAAGTGCATCAACAGAAAAGTATATCAATCTGTAAACTGTCAAGTTGTCTGTAATAGCAAAACGATCATCTACAATGTCCGTGCAGGTAACTCAGGCAGTATTCATGACTCACAAATATGGAACACCTGTACATTTTACAGAAGGTTTGCTAAGGGTGATTTTCCACTAGGGCATCCAGTGGGGAATGCAGGTTATGCCCTGGAACCATGGCTTATGACACCAACAAAAAACCCACACAACCTCACTGAGCAAGGATACAAAGATGCCCATGATCAAAACTGGGAATATCACAGAATGTGTATTTGGATCATTCAAATCAAGGTTCTGGTGTCTGAACATCTCAGGAGATGCCCTGCAGTATGACCCAGCAACCTCTGCTGAAATTCTAGCAGTCTATTCCATGTTGCATAATACCATTCTCAAGAGACAGTTTCAGCAAGGACAACTAGGGCAGGACCACAGTTCCCAGTCCCTCAGGCAGGACCACCAGCTCCAGCAGATTTAGAAGAGACCGGTGTTCGATGGTCAATGAAGGTCACAGGACTCCGGGCATAAAATGCAATGAAAAGAACACTCTCTTTAGTGTATAAAAATGTATTTCTCCCCTTTCACCTAGACAGATTTCATCAGAAAACTTACCACACTTCCAACCACACTTCTCTTATACACTCTCCAATAAAACAATTAAACAATTAGCTCATTAACTTCATAAACAAATTAAAAAAAGGCTTTCCAGTTTATTTATTAACCCTAAGCCTTCTATTATTTAAAAAAACATTTAATATTAATATACTCATTCAAACCTGGTGGTTTATCAGCTCCCAGTTTTATTTGCCATAATGTCTCTTTTTGCTCAAGATGATTCTTAAAATCACCCCCTCTTTGATCTGGAACACCCACCTCCAATATAGAAAATGAAAACTTTTTATATTTTTGACACACTAAAGTGTGCTTGAATAAAGCGTTTTTAGTGTCCTTAACCTTAATGCTATACATATGTTCTCTAATCCGCTCCATAAGGGTCCAGATGGTCATCAACACCTAGAAGGCATCACACACACTACATAGAGTAATATAGACTATCCCTTTACTTCTACAAGTAAAGTGACCAGGAACCTTAAAAGTGTACTCATGATGGCTTAACATAATACAAGGTCCTACCAAAATGAACCTACAAAAATTGCAGTGCCCACATTTATTCATCCCTTCCAATTTATTAGTATTTAACCCCCCAGCTGGAATACAGGTTTTATCCTTAGAAAGTAAAACTTTCGAGTTATGCGAGTTACGATAAACAAAATTCGGTTTAACCGCTATAGCATTGATAAGTTCTCCATTAGCTTTCAAAATTTTCCAATTATGTTCAACTATATTTCTAATGTCAAAACTATCCACTGTCATATCCAAGGTACATATAACTACCAAAGTATCTCTTTTATGAACAATCTGGTTATTATTTCTTGAAAAAAATTACAGTTTAATGGAGCCTTTAAAACAGGGGGATACCTTGTATATCTTTTAGTCAAAATTTCATTACTCACATTCTTAAGGTACCCTTTATCATAGCCTCTATTGACAAATAATCTGGTAATAAAATCAAATTCCTGTTTAACCGAGGTGTCATCTGAGGTCATATGACTAGCCCACATATACTGCCCCTTTGGAATATTCTTTTTAATATGATTGGGCTGATTACTATTATGATGTAAATACCCATTAGTGAATGTCTCTTTTCTAAATATCACACTGTCAAAATCTCTGTTTTCCCCATTTCATTTTAAACAAACATCCAGGAAATTGACTTCCTAACCACAATTCCCCTTTACCAATTTAATATAATTAGATCTACCATTCAAACAATTAATAAACCTATCCACATCCAGTTCTGTGCCATCTATTATAAAAAAACAAACTAACAAGGGTAGGACCTTTTATTATGTTAAACCATCACGAGTACACTTTTAAGGTTCCTGGTCACTTTACTTGTAGAAATAAAGAGGTAGTCTATATTAGTCTATGTAGTGGGTGTAATGCCTTCTATGTGGGGATGACCACCCAGACCCTTATGGAGCAGATTAGAGAACATATGTATAGCATTAAGGTTAAGGACACTAAAAATGCTTTATTCAAGCACACCTTAATGTGTCAAAAATATAAAAAGTTTTTATTTTCTATATTGGAGGTGGGTGTCCCAGATCAGAGAGGGGGTGATTTTAAGAATCACCTCAAGCAAAAAGAGACATTATGACAAATAAAACTGGGAGCTGTCAAACCACCAGGTTTGAATGAGTATATTAATATTAAATGTTTTTTAAGTACTAGAAGGCTTAGGGTTAATAAATAAATTGGAAAGCCTTTTTAAATTTGTTTATGAAGTTAATGAGCTAATTGTTTATTTGTTTTATTGGAGAGTGTATAAGAGAAGTGTGGTTGGAAGTGTGGTTAGTTTTCTGATGAAGTCTGTCTAGATGAAAGCAGAGAAATACATTTTTATACACTAAAGAGAGTGTTCTTTTCATTGCATTTTATGACCGGATTCCTGAGACCTTCATTGACCATCGAACACTGTTTTTTTTTCTTTGGTTGGACATTTTGGACACAAGTTTCATGTACTTTTGAGTTGTTAGATTCCAGCAGATGTGGGCATGCACTGGTTAAGAGGCAAGGGATGGCACACTCACTAAATACCTAAAAGAAAGAACAACCACCTTAGCATATATAAATATTAAAAATGATGCCAGACAAAATGCTCAACCTTTACTTAACCATGTAATAGTTGTATTCGGATACACCCTCCCCCCAAAGGAGACTTCTCACTTCTGCATCAGTACCGAGGCAAGTATGAAACCTGAACTGATTATGAGCTATGATTAAACACACTTATTGTGTAATGTATTTTCATTAAAGGAAGGTTTTGATTAAGTATCCTCTCTGTGCATCAGAAATATATGCAACCTGAAGTCACAATGAAATGTGCAAAGGGCAGGGCACAGTCATCATCACTTACACATGAATGCAAAGATGACAACAAATAAGTGACTGTGTGCAAATACAATAAAAACTTACTCTTTAAGTATCCAGTTTTCAGTACCAGTAGCAAGATATGTTTAGCAGTCAACAGTACTGCTTATATAGGTAGTGTGTGTGTGTGTGTGTGTGTGTGTGTGTGTGTGTGTGTGTGTGTGTGTGTGTGTGTGTGTGTGTGTGTGTGTGTGTGTGTGTGAGGCAGTATGGGCAAGTATTTGCAAAATGTGAGTGTGTCTGCATAAACACAAACAATCACTGTGGTAACACTACATCCTGGCATCTCAGACTGGTGTCAGCCATACATGGTAAAGTAGTAAGTTCAGCATCATTGTCCCTGACCATGAGAACTACTTCTGCCAGGAATTGCATTGTTAGTTTCTTGGCCCTGACTAGAATTTGAGGTGCTACCTGATCATGACTGATGTCTCTGGATGAGTTGTCACATGGCCTACCACATCTGGGTGTGGGCTCCACAATCACTGATCGACCAGTGGAAGTTGTGCCAGTACAGGAACCGGATCTTGCATGGCTGCATTGGGTAACACCAGACTATGCAGTTGCTCTATATGTGGATGCCGACCCTCCCTTACCAGGCATTCCATTACAGACACTGTCTGATCAACCTGTCCAATGAGTCACCTACATAGTTCAGGCAGTCCTTCATGTCAGAATGCACAACATTTAGTACTCACACTATCTCTTCTGAGACCCATGTGGAGCATGCCAGTGCCACTGTGATGGCCCTATACATACATCATGTGGCACCTACTGATACACCAACATCAGGAGCTGGGTGGACAGCAGGCCTCCTCTGAGCACCTCTAACAACCCACCTATGTGGAACCTCACTCTCATGATGGCTACAGGGAGAATCAAATAGTTCTGCAACTGGAGTAACAACACTACCCTGATCAACTGTGTTACCCTCAACCTCTCTTAAGTCTGCAGTCTCTGCATCATGGGTATGCATAGGCATACTGTCTATGTCAGAAATTGGGGGAGGACATGCTGGAGGCATAACCTCAATGTCAGACTGACCCTCTGCACCCCCAGATTGTGTCTCTTCATTGCTGCCATCATCATCCAATGCTACCATTACTCTGACATGTCTGACATTAGGTGGCAGGAGTATCACAGTGCCACTAGCAGGATCACTGATGATAAAAAGTAAGAAAAAAAAAAGAAAAATAGAATAAACAATGTTTAAACCTATGTTATGTGAAGCATCTATTACAACTTAGATGATAATACAATGAAATCAAATAACTTTCATTTACACATCTGCACATCTAGCTTTTGGATACGAATAAGAATACAGAAGGTGGTTTTACCATGTGCAAGTGGTCATGCAGTGACAGACAAAGATGTCTCAGGTCTATATTATAACATTGAAGTTACGGAACATCGAATACAATATGGTCGATGCCATATTGTCGAAGTTCCGTAACTTCAAAAATGAAAAAAAAAATACAAAACTTTAAATTTTTACCCTAACGGGTTTAAGCAGGAGGGCAAGCCCCCCTGCACCCCCCACACCCCCTGTTACTTAAATATACCAACTCCGAGACTGCACTACATTGCAGTAAATGGAAATCTGCCCTTACAGAGATTTCCATTTACATGCTCTAGATTCTGAGCGTTTGATATTCTCGTGCTGACAATGTCAGATTCAAAATTGTCGGCTTTCGAGAATATAATATAGACCCGATGTCCCTACATATAAAAAAAAGAGATGAAACAGGAATGATAAGCATCACCAAGCAAATGATGGAAGAATCAGATGACAATTGCCTTTACAGCTGCAGAATAAGACACATCTCATGGAAATTGTTCACTGGGCTACCCCCATTCCAACTCCTTCTCCCTTTCCATGTCTATATATTTATATTGATATACACACATATGAGATAGATATATGTATGCAGTACACAAACTTGGGTTGTTTTCCATATCATCCTCAACATGAAGGATTCTCTATGAACCCTGAACTGTGCAGTTTGTATCGCTGATAGTGAATATGAACTTTTCTGTTTCAGTCAGTGATGACTCTAATAGGAATGGCCCATGCCGATGTAAGGACTAAAGGATCACATCATTCTCAGCATCTGTTTAGGGTGGTTTCCTTGGTGCTGATGTCTTGGGTGCCACAGCCCTGTTTGAGAGGAAACATAATAGGAAAGAAGAAGTCCTTAAGTAAAAATACAAAACATATATGAATGCATCCATCCGTCATACATAAATTACATGAAAAAGTAAAGCTTCATATGAAGAAACATAACTTAATACATGTTCCTCTCCCTCCCATTACAAAACAAAGAAATAATTTGATAAAATATTCATAGCAGGAATAACATTTCTGTCAGTGTGTAGTACAGTCCAGCATTAAAAAATGTACACCTGTCAAGGAAAATGGTTAAAACCTTTTGGTCTGATATACACTTCTGTGGAGCTCAGACAGGTAGATATCAGAGGCTTAACAAACTTGTCATTGCTACTAATGCAAGAACCCATGACCTTGGTAATAAATAATGTAACAGTCTTCTGAACAAAGCAGTCAGATTTCATGATTTAAATTTCCATTACACTATTAGCATTATGTAGAAAAATACTGCATGTTCAAGAAATAATTGTGGTATGCATGTCCATACCAACAGCTGCTGAGAATAATGCAGACAGTAAAGTAATACTTATATTGTGAAAAGCAAAGAATAACTAAGGTTCAAATACATAAATATGTCCATAACAACAACCTACCATTGCAGCAAGTCATTTGTAAAAGTAGAAAAAAGTTTTCTTAGTAAACACCAGTAAGAAACAGTATCAAGTTGTCTGGATCCAAACAGACTCCCCTACTATGATACAAGCTCCTAATCTACATGATTACCTTTATTTATTGCAGATCCAGCCATTTATGCACTGTAAATGTGCAAATGATGTGTGAACTCATCAGCATTCATGAACTGCATAATCTGCACTTAGTGCAAAGAATGTAAACATGGTGTAAGGGGCAACAGAATTGCATGCACATGCCCTACTTCTGCAAGGATGAGCACTGTGAAGTGTTAACTGCTAAGGGCTTGCAAGTGTGAATGGTTAGTCTGACTGGAGTATCAATCAGGGTGTGTCATGTAGAAAAGTCTGACAAATTCTGTGAGTACCATTGACTGACTTAGAAGAGCAACATTCTTAACTTTATATGCGAGAGATGCAACTATACGGCCAAACTGGAGGCTGAGCTCTCTCAACATAGGACTGGCAAGACCAGTCAGGAGGAGAAGGTTACCACACACACTATAGACCCAGTCTCACATAGTACCATCACAACCTCAAATCATACACATAAACACACAAAGACATACTTCTGATCAAAAATCTACCAAAACAGCAGAGGCCACCAAAGCAGACACCCAAACAACCACCACCTCAGAACACAACACCTGCAACACATAGACCTCACAGTCAGAGTGTCAAACAGTCACAGCCGGCCAAACACAATGCCAGACACACTAGTCATTGGTGACTCCATAGTCAGACACACAGACTGAGTAAGGAGAAGGTCACAGTAAGCTGCCTGGCACTCAGGTCTCTCAACAGCAGGTACAAATATGACTCAGTCATTGTCCACGCTGGTGTAAATGACCTGAGATGTACCTCCTTGGACTACATGAAAAGAGACATTGAGGAGCTCTCTGATTATGTAGCCCAGGCAGGTATGACCCTGACCTTGAGCAGTATCCTACCTTCACCAAGAATGATGTCACAATACAGAGATAAGATGATCAGCTTTAACAATTGGCTTAAACTCTGGTGTCATTCAAAGGGGATCCAATGTCTGTCTGCCTGGGATGACATGCTTGCACCTGTCACCCCTGGATTTTCGGATTGGCAAAAGGCTCTGCCACCCCCATAGTGCCTTTTTAGGCAAGGCTCAAATTCTAAACCTACCACCCTAGAACACAAAAAGGAAAAAACTAAGGGTAATGCTGCTCAATGCCAGAAGTCTAAATCTCAAAGAGGCCCTTCTCAGTATGGAGAACATCGATGTCTGTGCAGTGACAGAAACCTGGTTTAAGGCTCCTGAGAGCACCCCAGCACTATCAGGTTTTACCTCTTATCATGCCCCAAAATCCGGACAATACCAAGAAAGGAGGGTATCCATATTCATCAAAGACACCCACACCTCAAGACTGGTGGCAACGCATGATGCATCGGAGACCATCCAGGGGCAATTAACCATAGGCAAGACTGCTCTGCAAATTGTAGCATGTTACAGGCCACCCTCACAAACTCAGGAACCTCACATGGCCTTCCTGAAAACACTAGAGGGATAAATGTATCACCAAACACCATCATACTAGGTGACTTCTAATATAGACTGGGAACACTACTCAAGCCCAAACACCCTAGCCCAAAAGTTCCTGGAATTCATAAACTCAAATGCCATGGAACAACTAGTCACCATCCCCACAAGAGGAGAAAACATACTTGATCTCATCATCACGAACATGGGAGCACAATGTTCAACACGGAAGTATACCCCTCACTGGTGAGATCAGATCACAAACTAATCTCGCTGGAGGTCCTCATCCCACCCCACCTGAAATAAAAAGACCACAGTAAAGAACTTCTGAAAGCCAACTTCACACTTCTAAAGACTAGTGTGGTCTCCTTTAAGGCCCTGAATCACTTACAAATGCCTTCTACCAGCACCTGCAGGACTGCGTGGATAAGGCAATCCCAAGCAAAACAAAGACTCTTTGTACCAAAGGCAAGCATCCAGTCTGGTGGACCCCAGCCATAAACAAACTCTACAACAAAAGGAGGAAGCTACTACAAGATAGAGCAAAATCCTTAAAAGGTAAGACACCCTTGATCACTATAAGTAAAAACTAAGAGCTCTCATAAAATCATCCAAAGCAAATTTTGAGATAAAATAGCTAAAGACTCAAAAGACAATCATAAGGCCTTCTTTAGCTATGTTAGAAACCGAAACTCCCAGATATGCTCAGAACTAGTTCAAAATGATGTGAAGATTACTGATCCTACAGACATTGCCAACATACTGGCTGACAGGTTCAGTGCAAACTTCTCCCCTCCCCAAAAGGAGAGATATCTATACCAAGTGATTGCAGCCCCAAACATCTCCAAAGCAAAAACACAGCATCCATGGGACCTGATGGTGTCAAACCCACAGCTAGGACAGCTGTTTAATCATAGTCTTACCTCTGGATACTGCAACTGTGGTCCCAAATTACCGCCCATTAGCTTGACAAGCCTTATCTGCAAAGCCATGGAGAGGATCATAATGGACCTCATAAATAAAGACATAGGGAATTTGCAGACTTCGATCCATCCCAGTTTGGCTTTGTCAAAGGCAGATCATGCCTTCTAAACTTGGTTGACTTTTTAGAAACAGTCACCAAAGCCATTGATGAGGAAAGGCAGTCCATACAGCCTACCTCGATCTGGCGAAGGCCTTGATACAATACCTATCATTGAAAAACTCATCAGCTTAAATGTTAACCCATACATCACAAGATGGGTTGCAAACTGGCTGAGTGACAGAACCCACAGGGTCAGAGTTGCTGGCGCCATGTCAGACTCAAAGCCTGTCACAAGTGGTGTACCACAGGGCTCAGTCCTGGGCCTCTTGTTTAGTATCTACTTTTCAGTACAAGCAAACACAGGAGGGTTATGGCTGACAAAGTTTGCAGATGACTGCAAACAAAACACATCTGACACAGATATCCTGCAGAAGGGTCTCACAGAAACAGATAACTGGTGCCAGAGCCATGGCCTAAAGTTAACTGCCAAACAATGCATAGTCATACAAAACAAGGTTACCCCTAGCTACCAAATAGGTGGCAATCCACTGAGCACAGAAGAAGTTATCAGGGACCTGGGGACCCAGGTTGATAGTAGTCTCTCATTCGACACCCATGTAGCTAACGTAGTTAGGAAGACCTTCTACATTGCCCATCTTATCATGCAGGGCTTCTCATCTAGGTCAAGGGAGGTCATAGTCTCCTATACTCATCACTCATCAGACCAATGATTGAGTACAATGCCCCATTCGGAATGTATCTGACCCGACACTTGCAGCAGCTGGAGAGGCCACAAAGTTCCTCACCAAAAGGATAAAGGGTCTCAAACATCTGTCCTATGCTGCCCGACTGAAAGAACTCCAGCTCTATTCAGTCGCTTTGCGCAGCTCAGAGTGACCTTTGCCTAACATACAAGGCCATGTCAAACCCAGATTTGATGAATATGCTTCACCTCAAAAATCTAGACGTGCTGGAGGGATAGATTCATCACCCAAAGACTCCCTATACTGTGGAATAAAATCCTGGTAGATGTGAGGCAGAGCACCTCGCTAGCCTTGTTCAAGAGAAATCTTGACCTATGGATGATTACCTCAGTGTCACTTCTACACAGAGTCACAGCTAAAGAATGGGTATAGATCCCCATACTAAAGGGGTGGAAATGCCCTCGGGCAGATAGCCTAGCATGAACCTATGAACCTATGAACCTAGGAACAACAGTTTCTACCTCTGAGTACAATTTTGTCTGCAATTCTAAGGGAGTAGATTACTTACTAGAACATATATTAGCTGCAAAGCAAAATACATGGGCATGATATTTACAAAACAATGAGAAACAAATAGGTGCAGTGTACACATTCCAGAGATAGCAGTGTTGTTGTGAACATAATGATGTTTAATGAGCATATGTTCATGTTGAAACATAACAAAGTTGAGTAAATACCAAAACTTTACATTGTAATTGCTTGTTTCCTAATTTTTCCTGTATTTTAGTGCCTTTATTTCTTTGTTTTTTGTTTTCTCTCTTCATCATTTGTGTGCAGTTTTGCATTTCACACTCTGGATTGGCAGCGGTCCCTAGGAGTAAACCACACTTCAATGCCTAAGAAAAAAAGTAAGACATTTTATTTAGATTGCTTCTTGTACCACAAATAAGCCTTGTGCTGGTGTGTGGCCTTCAGCACACTAGATAGAAGTTATTGATGAAAATGTACCTTTCAGGTAACTTTCTCTGTGGCAGAAGGTGTAAGTGCAGTGAGCTTAGAGAAAAAGAACAGCTAATGCAGAGTTTGAAGCCATTTAACTGATACTTTTATAAAGGAATGTCTGAATACATATCTACAGACATTTTGTGATATCATTGTATTGCTGAAAAATCAACCGTTCTCAGTATTGCTAACAACATATGAGCCATTGTCTGTCCAGGTTCACGTTATTTGGCATTAACTATATTTCTGATAATTTGTGCCAGAAATTAAATTTATGATGTGTCAAGGAGATGTGGAAAGATTAGGTACACTCTTTGCTTCAATTAAATATTCCTTTCAGGTTTTTTTTTCTCTGTCATTTTTTTCGTTGTTTTTTTTTTTTTTGTTTTGTTTTTTTCTGATGCCTTTTGCATTTGTTCTCTGCTCAGCAGCATGCAAACATGGTTCACTTCCTAATGAAAAAGTAGAAAATTGAATTTAGGCTACCTTCTGTAGCACAAACCAGCATGGCACCAGTGAGTGACCATCAGAACTCAATAGTACTTAGTGAATAAATTCCACTTCTCGGCTAACTGTTCCTGTTATACAAGGTAAAACAGATGCGAAGTAATAGAAATAAGACAGGCAATGCAAGGTTTGAATCCAGTTAACTGATAATTTTACAGAGGGAGCATGAACACATGCATACACATATTTTGTTAGATTATTGTGCTGCTTTCTAACAGTATGTGAGGTGTCTGTCTGTCCAGTTTCAGTTGCCATTAACTACAAATCTGATAATGTATACCACAAATTAAATTTCTGATTTTGCAAGGAGATGAGCAAAGGATGAATGTGTCACTTGAATGTACTTCTTGCTCTTGTCATTGTTAGGTAACTCATTGATTGAATTAATTTCCCTGTCAGCTTTTTATCTGTCATTGTTTTCTAATGCTTTTTTTGCACTTGCGCTCTGCTTGGCTGCCTTCTGTAGAGCAAACAAGACCATCAGTACATTGGACAGCATTCTGGATAGTACTCAGTGAATAAATTCAACATGTCAGATTAACTTTCCCTATGGCACATGGTGTCATCCATAAAGAACAAAGACAGACGATGCAGGATTTGAATCCAGTTGACAGTTATTTTTACAGAGAGGGTCAGAATGCCATTATTAATAACATTGTGATTATGAATGTCACAGTAAATGCACATTAGTTACATAACTTTGTTTGTTACAAGAAATTTATCATTACTGCTTGCTATAGAAGCCCAGTAAATTATGTGAGCAATGCAATGGCCTTAATGTAGAAAGGTTGGCATAATGGCTAAGGTGTTTACCTTAAAAACCCAAGGTGCAGGGTTTGATTCTCTCATGGGGTAATTGGCTAGGCTGAAAATGGCCCACAAGGGCAGTTAGCCTAGTACTAATCTATGAACCTATGAACCTATGAATGCACATACACATGACTAATGTGCACAATATTGTTGTTCAAATTGAGTGGTGCAGTGGTTAGCATTGTTGCCTAGGAGCAAGAGGTTCTTCAGTTCAATTCTCAGCTGGGGTGCCTTCTGTGCAGAGTCTGCATGTCCTCAATGCATTCACATGGGTTTCCTTCAGGTACTCCTGTTTCCTTCCACATTCCAAAGACATGAATCTGGAGTATTTCTTCCTGGGCCTCTGCTGAAAATGGCTCTGTCCAGTTGGACTTTCCTGCTAAACAAATGTTAAATAAATAATTATTGAGCTCTCACATGACAGTATGTGTTATAAAATATGTATGTAACCTAACCCATCATGTATTGCTCAGGTTATGCAACTGCATGCACCTGAGACATATTTCCAAGCATAGACACTGCCCTTTACATAGAAATGATTGTTGGAACAAGACTCAGTCTTGGGTTATCCTATTGGCTAGATTGTTTGAAAACTGTTTTACTTTGCTAATATTTAAGCACAACATTTGCTGGGGTTTGTGCTCAGTTTACCACAGCTGCTCAGAGTTTAGTGTCCTTAGCCTGATATCTAAAGTCAATCTGAACAAAATCCAAGGCACCCTGTGAATTCTACTGAAAAATAAATATTTGTATAACCTTCTTTGCACTTTTTAACTGTTTTGATGCCTACATTAAACTGTTTTTATTGTTTGTGACTGTGTTTTCTGTGCTGCCTATTTACAGTACTTGAACTTGCTGAATCTAGACTATATGGCATTTTCTGAACACTAAAGACAGTCATCTTATATTAATAGGGCCCTCCTGCACTCTTGTAACAGAAGAGTGTAGTCAAGGACCCATCTGAGTTTGGGATTGTTGGAAAAAGGCACAGTCTTGGGCTTTCCTATTGGCTGGATTGTTTGAAAACTGTTTTACTTATCTGATATTTAAACACAGCATTTTCGCATAGCTGCATACCATGCAATGAGGGTTAGCACTGCTGTGTATTGGTGCAAAAGCTAAAAATGTCTAATTCTCCCTAGATAACTGCTAGGGGAACCCTCTTAAGCTTCCAAGCTTCTTGGCACACAAACCAGTTGTGCACTGCTACCCAGAGAGCAACTGAGCTGCACTTTTTGAGGTACCAGTGCAGGTTTTTACCCCTAAACCTCCCATTGATTAACTGGTTTTATTAGTTCTGCAGTAGAACCTAGTCCATCTAGCCCACCCTCCACAACTTATTATAGAATACACCTGACATAATGGAAGATCAGTTTCCAATTGTTTCTCCAGCCAGGCTGATTGACATGGGCATCCTGAGACAATGCAGCAACTACCTCATGTATACAGACAACCTACTATTCCTAAAATAACAGTATGTGAAATATGTATCTATACTATGAATCTGGAATCAATGCTCTTTATCTCTCAAGTAACAACATTCCAAATACCAAGCAGGTTGTCAGGACCCACACTCCAACTCTCACACATACTAAGCACACAAGACATAAACCACATATGTAGAGTTACTTGCTACAAATATATCAAAAGAGCAAAGACCTCCCAAGTGCAAACCTTCTGCACACAATACAGTCCCAACAGCATCCACTAAACATAATAACACACTCATCAGTGTCTCACACAGTAAGACCCTAAGACAGAACATATCTAAACCAAATGTCTTGGTCATAGATAAGTCCATAATGAGACACACAGATGTCCCCATCACTAGGCTGGACAAGGAGAAGGGCACAGTCAGCTGCCTGTCTAGTGCCAGTATCTGCCAAATTATGCACGCACTCATATTTCTTGTCAACAAGTACTGTTATGACTGTCTCACAGTCCATGTTGGAGTGAATGACTTGAGACATATCTCATTAGACTATATGAAGAGAGACATGATGGAGCTTTCAGATGATGTGACCCAGGCAGGTATGTCCCTAGCTTTAAGCAGCATTTTCCCTCACCCAGGGTGATGCCATAATGCAAACAAAAAATGATTGACTTCAACAACTGGCTTAGTTTCTAGTGTCAATCCAGAGGATCCCGTATCTGATAGCTTGGGATGATATGGTTGACAGATCACTCTGCTTTGCTGTTTCATCTAAGCTTTAGTTTGCTGAGAAAAATACCTGCCTCCCCCATAGTGCCTTTTTTAGACAAAAAAAAATTTTTGATGTAAAAATATCAAAGAGAAACAAACTCATGGTTATGCTGCTTAATGCTAGGAGTCTAAATCTGAAACTGCACTCACTTGAAGCACTTCTCACCCTGGAAGATGCTGATGTCTGTGCAGTCACAGAGACGTAGTTCAAGGCCTTAGAGGGTACCCCAGCCATGTAGGGCTATAATGCCTTCCACATGTTCAGATCACACAACGAATATAAAAAAAACAAGGGAAAACGAGTATCCATCTTCATTAAAGACAAATATACCTCTAGACTGGTTAAACAGTATGACTCCCTAGAGTTACTCCAAGTCCAACTAATGGTAGAAAAGATCCTCCCTCAACATCAAGCTATAGGTCTCCCACTATGAACCATGAAAACCACAAAGCCTACCTGGGCCTACTTGAGTCACTCTCAGTACAGCCAAATACTCTGGTCATGGGTGACTTTAACTATCTTCCATCGATTGGGTAACATATATGAACACAAAGACAGTCATTTAAAGGTTCTTGGATTTTGTTAACACAAATGCTCTGTAGCAGATAGTCAGCACCCCACACAGAGATCTAATATCCTTAACATAGTGCTCACCAACATGGAGGATCACTGCACCACCCCATGTGTGGGGCCCTCCCTGCTAAAGTCTGATCATAAATCAGTCACATTCAAAGTAACAATTATATCTGACCCACCCTCAGGAGCAAAAAGGTTAAAAAAATTCTCCAAAGCAAACTATAGCCTACTGACCAATGGCATCAGTCATTTCAGGCCACCTGCCAACACTGAGAGCAATGACCCCTATACTGAGGTCTACACGAATGTCCTGTAAAAACACCTATATAACTGTAAAGATACAGCTGTACTGGAATGAATCAAATTAGGATCCTCACAAAAAAATAAACCACCCTGGTGGACATCCAGCATAAATATGTTACACAATAAAAAGGAACTGCTGTCAACAAACAAGAGGGAACTGTCTCATCAAAGGAAGAACTCCCTCCAAAGCATAAACAAGCACATTAGAAAACTTGTAAATTCCTCTAAAGCTAATCACAAAGCTAAATTAGCATCCCTAGCTAAGGAAAATCACAATGCATTCTTTAGCTACATCCAAAATCTAAAAGGGAAGCCCCAGCTTTGTGCCAAACTAGCTGTGGACGGTAGCACTTATACTGAACCTGAGGACATTGCCAAGCTGCTAGTGGACAGGCCTGGTGAAAACTTCACCCCCCTGTCCCCACCAATCATACTCAATAAAATACCTGTCACCAGTCCTCTGCCTAGTATCTCCAGAGAACAGGTCATAGATGTACTCTCCAAGGGCAAAAACACAACCTGTATGGAACAGGACAACATCCCAGATGCTTATTAAATGGTGTAAAACAGGAGTTAGTGGAACCACTGAGCACTCTCTTCAACCTCAGTCTAAGCACTGGCTTTGTCCCAGCTATGTGGAAAACAGCAACCATAATCCCCTTGCACAAAGGGGGTCCTTTAACCAACCCTGGGAACTATAGCCTAATATGCAAGGCCATAGAGAGAGAATCATCATGGAGCTTTTCAACAAGGATATAGGTCACCTTCAAACTCCTGACCTTTGTCAGTTTGGCTTTAAGGGCATAACTTGTCTGCTAAATCTGATGGACTTCTTGAGAATGTCATCAAGGCCCTGGATGAGGGAAAAACAGTTCACATTGCCTATCTCGACTTGGCCAAGGTCTTTGACACAATTCCTCACTCAGGCAACATTGAGAAACTCACCCAGCTTGGGATTAACCCTTATGTCAATAGATAGGTTGCCAACTGACTCACAAACAGAATGCATAAAGTCAAAATTGGGAATGCCAACTATAGCTTCCAGTTACCAGTGGTGTTCCCCAGGGATCTGTGCTAGGCCCCCTACTGTTTGGTATCTATTTTTCAGAAGTCCAAGCAAAAATAGATGGCCTATGGTTTATCAAGTTTGCTGATGACTGTAAACTGGGTGCAATCATCGAATTCCCCAAAGATTTCAACATACTACAAAATGGGCTTACACAGACAAATGATTGGTGGCAAAGCCATGGACTTAAACTAAACACAAAAAATGGATTATCATCCCCTTTGGAAAAGAGAAACCCCTGTTAATTACAACATTAATAATACTCCCCTAAGTTAAAACCGAGTGGTGAGAGATTTAGGATTGCAAGTTGATAGCAGCCTTAATTTTGATCATCAGGTGTCCACAGTAGTAAGAAAGGCCTTCTACATTGCATACCTCATAAGAAAGGGTATAGCATTCAAAGCTAAGCAAGTTATAACACCTGGTACTCGGCTCTCATCAGACCAATAATAGAGTACAATGCTCCCTTCTGTATGTACATCACTAGACATCTGCAGCTACTGAAGAGACCTCAGAGGTTTCTCACTAAGAAAATTCAGGGCATACAACACATGATCTACACAGACAGACTAAAGGCCCTATCATTCATTCAAGTCAGGTAAAGTTTTTTCCTGGCCGAAGGAGGAGAAAGTAATGAGTTTGGACGAACAACATGATAGTGTGTTGAGAGCAGAAGAAATGCCAGCAGAATCAGCACAGGTCCCTTCAAGGCATAGTCAAGTTTGTATGATCGCTGATGAGGAAGTGCCAGTACAGAATACAACATCAGCGAGCACGTCAGCATCGTAGTATGCAGCAGCTGTTAATGGAACTAATACAGATGCTTCTGTGAAAGTAGGTTTGGCAAATACTTTCAATGGTTCTTCTTTTCTTAAATGAAACCTCTACCCATTCCCAAGGACTACAAGAAGGGGAGGTCGAGGAGTCACTCAAGGAAGGGGTGACTCCAGTACAAGCAGTTTGCAGAAGACAAGGTAATGACTAGAAGCAAAACATAGAAAACCTAATTTTTAACTTGTCTTCTGTTGTTTTGACAACAGAACAGTACAATCTACTTGGGAAGGGCTTGTCTTTTACCCCAGCCCAAAGAACTGAGTTGTCAGAGATTATTATAGACTTAAAAAAGTCTGCTAGAAATGTTTCTCTACAACTATAGCTTCCTGAAAGTAATGAGAAAATGGATACTTTCAGGAAACCAAGTGTGTTTATGCCGAACATTCATCCACTTCTAGGGGTTTTTACTACAGTCTGTGAGGATGAGATTCATCAAGTTTTACGTGATTGGAGACATCAAGGCTTTTATAATTTGACTTTTGCTGAATGGGCAGCTTTGAAGCAGTTGAAAGAACTAACATCAGTTGAAATCCGCTCAGCTGACAAAGGGGTTGGTATTGTGATTCTGGACAAAGTTTTTTACATTGAACGCATGGTTCAGATGTCGAGTGAAGACAGTGTGTACACCTTTATTTCTAAGAGAAGTCTCTGGGATTATAAAGAGGTTAGAATTTTATTTATTCGACAAGTTAATGACAAATGTTATTGATGAAGAGTTATTTTTTGGTGAAGCATCCTGTCACACCCATTCTCTATGGATTGCTGAAGATACATAAAGATAGGATATGCTGCCCTATGTGTCCAATAGTGTTGAGTAAGGGATGGGCTACAGAATCCCTCTCGATCTATGTTGAGAAGAATCTATGACCTATACTTGAGACTGTTGAGACTGTCTTAAAAGACACCAAGGATTTCTTAAATGATTTGTTTCAAGTTACATGTGGTCTAAATGCTGAGAGTGAATATTTATTTATGATCTTAGATGTTACTTCTTTGTTCACAGCTATCCCCGATGAATGGGGTGTTGAGAATGTAATGTCTATTTAGTGGATGGGCACCATTTGACACCTGAGAAGATTGATTTGGTTTGTGCACTGCTAGACTTGATTCTTGTTAATAATATGTTTGTATTTAATGGAGAACACTATCTACAGAAGGCTGGCATGGTAATGGGCACAGCTTGTGCCAACAGCTACACCAACCTTGGGTTGGTAAAGTGGGAATATTATTTTGTGCTCAGGATCAATGATCTTTGTAGTCAAATTATCTGTTATAGATGTTTATGGATGATATTTTTATTCTTTGGAAAGGGCCTGTGGAGTTGGTAGATAGGTTTTTTAGAATACCTACACTCCACTACATCTCTTCTTAAGTTCACATGTGTTAGTTCTAAATAATATGTCAATTTCTTAGATGTCTCAGTTAGTAGAAACCTCAGCGGGAGTTTCAAGACAGCTATATACAGGAAGGACTGTAAAAAGAACACTGCTCCATAAGATGAGTTTGCATCCCCATGTTCTATGTAATGTGGTGAGAGGACAAGTGTTGAGGACAATGAGACTACATAATGATGAACAGAGTCTCAAAGATGTCATGGAGGGATTGAAGCATAACTTTTTTAAAGAGAGGTTATAGTTATAGAGAGATTGAAGGCTGTATCCAAGAGTTATGGCCTGAAAGAGGTAGGATTGGTAGACCTTATTTCTCAGATTGTTATAGGTCTGCACATGGTTGTGAGCCCATATATAGAGATAGAGATGATGTTAGGATGACTCTCACATATTCTAGTAATGTGAGAGTGATTTGTGACATTATTAATAAACATCGGGGGATTTTACATTCTGATGAAGGAATTAGCAGAGTAGTGAAGGTGAAACCTATATTTACCTTCAGGAATGGTCTGTCCCTGAAGAGGCAGTTGTGTTACAAAAACACCAGGGATGTCCATTTACCACAATCTGATTGTGAGGGGACTTTTCCCTGTAAGAAGTGTAAAGCATGTAGTTTTATTCATGCAGGAGGTAGATTTGAGCATCCCACGTGAGGGTTTGTAGTAGATACCTCTTTCTATCCTGACTGTCTGACAAAAGACTTAGTATATTTTGCCTATTGCAAAGTATGCTTTGCGTACTACATAGGGAAGACCAATAGGCATTTTAAAGAGAGAATTCTTGAACATGTTAATGATATCAAGAACAAGAAAGTGCCTTAGCTAAGCATGTCTTGGACAGTGGTCAGAGTCATAGTTTTAAGCTTTTAGCCCTTGAGCTCTCAACTGTTAATATTAGAGGTGGAGACTTCAAGAATAATACAGAGTTGAAAGAACAAGAGTGGATTATTTGGTTGGGTGGAGACAGGTTTTCTGGGCTGAATGATTGGGTTTCAATAAAACCACTGCTGAAGGCATGACAACTTAAGCACTGAACCTTAGAGTTTTATATAATATTAGGTGTATTTATTTGGAAATATTACTGCTATGCTTGCATGTGACTTGTTTTTATATGATGTTTTCCACTTGATGTTTTTTATATATGATGTTTTCTATATATATGATGTATTTATGAGTAAGTTTATTTTTGTATTGTTCTTATCCTCACAAAAGCAGTATTAAGCAGGTTGCATTGTGCTTTTAGGTATGTACTTAATTAGTTATTTGGTATTTGATTGGTATATATAGAGTAGGAGAGCTGTTTTTATTAGGTCTGAAGAAGCAGTCGTATTATTGACTGTGAAAGCGCTCACCTTTTTATTTGGTTTCTATTTGTTGTTTTTGCTTTCATGTGACATTAAAGTGTGTGGAGTTGCTGCATCAGCTGTGGAAGTCCAGTCATCCTTTTTTCTTTTTACTGGCTGGTAAATACTTTGCCATCAGCATTGCAGCTGAGCTTAGCAGCACTGTGCTTCTGGCAGAGAGTAACAAATAATTCTTTGTTCAGATTGCTCAACATCTATGTCAGTATTGAATTTTGACAAGTTATCTGTATTTCAGAGTGATGTTGACTCATGTAAGTCAGTCTGTTAATGTATATCTGTACTCCAATGGTTACACTTGCAACTGTGTTACAATGTATGTAACAGATTTACATAAAGTCCATCACTGCCATTCTGCAGTGCACTGTCATATTTAGGAAGCTTCTGTTTGTATTGTAATGCACATTGTGCAAGCATAAGACAAGACATGTAACATTGATGCTATAAATGTTTAGTATTTACATGCAATCATCTCAGAATAAAGTGGCAGGAATGATTTATTGATAACCCACTGGTTTATAACTGTGGATGTCATTGGCATCACACACTATGAAACAGGTACAAGTCCCTTACAATAATGCAATGCACATGGAGGGCAGTTTATAAATCTTAGCAGAGCAGTATGCTATTACTTGGGACAAACACAGAGCTGTTAAACTGGGCTGTCCACACACATCCATTTGTCCCAAAACCTGTACAGTATCAGCTGTTCCAAACAGTTAATTTTTACTATTTACAAATGTACTTTTTCATATCAAATTCAGGCTTGTCCTTTGGTGCTTGCAACTAATACTGCCCTCTGTAGATTGTGTAACTAGAAAGATAGGAGGTTCAGTTGTCACTGTGGGGAACTTGCAACACACTGATGAGGTCATCTTGTCAAATTTCACTCTCTCCCATTAAGTGTCAGGCCTCTCTGATGGCACTTGCAATGAATGCTATGGTCTCTAGATTGTGAAAGTAGATAAGGAGGTTCAATTTTCAATTAGGAGAACTTGTGTGTGCAGTTGTAATATCAGGTACATATTGCTTCTTGAACAGACATGCTGTACTAATTTACAGGGGGGAGAAAAACTTATTCTGAACAAGTTTTCCACTATCCCTTATCCTAATTTTACCACATCTTCTCTGCAACACAGTGATGAGGTCATCCTGTGAAAAGTGCATGCCCTCCACATAAGAGTCAGACTTCTCCTGTGACACTTGCAGTTGATACTGTGTTCTCTAGAGTATGAAACTAGATAGGCAGAATATTCAGTTTTCACAGCAGGGAACTTGGGTGTCTGTGTGGTTCTAGTGTCATGAAAGTAAAGCTTTAACAATGGATATGTTGCACTGAGGAGAATACATTTAACTTCAGAAATAGCTCCCTTTGCAATTAATCCACTTTTTAACAAGAAATTCCTAGCTGTAATATGTTGATGAGGTCATCCTGCCAAAAGTGCAATCTTTCCCCTTAAGTCAGACTTGACCAGAGGCAATTTTGGTTAGTACTGTGTTATCTAAATTTGTATAATTAAATAGGTAGGAGGTTCATATCTCACCAGGGGGAATTTGTGTGTGTGTGTGTGTGTGGGGGGGGGGTGGCTTCAATGTCAGTCACCTACAGCTTCCTGAATGGATGTTTAGTATCAACTTCCAGTCGGTGGAAATTTTTAACATGGGAGAGGATGCCCCATCCCCTTTTCCCACTTTTGCTATAAACATTTTCTCTCTATCCCACTGATGAGGTCAACATGTCAGAATCATACACTGTGCCCTTATAATTCAGACTTCTCCTGTGGTACTTGTGACTAATTTTGTGTTATATAGAATTTGTATAGATAGGTAAGAGGTTTGAATCCAACATTGTATAACTAATTTCCGCATGTGTCCTGTCATGTACAATTGAAGATTGCACTATAGCTTTGCATTACCCCCAGGCAATAATAAACAGTTTTAGAAACATAAAGTTTACATCATACTATCAAAAATGGACCACATCAAAGTGATCATATGAGTCATCCTATGGCACTGGCTGTTGATACTGTGCTCCCTAGACTGCGTTAAGTACAAAAAGAGAAAGTTTGAGTCCAGCAATGATTGACTACTGTCGTGGTGTGTAAAGAAGCCTTCTAACCCATGTAGTATGTGAAGCTGTGTAGTGATACAGTGTACTTCAACCACATTCATATATTTTTAGAAGAACACCTACATATGGAAGAATGGTGATGTCATCCATTCAAATATACAATGTAACAATTGTGTAAAAACATCTTGTGTGAAATATGCAATTCAGGCAGTGTTATGTACTAAGTATGTGAATGTGCAGGTAGGAAACAATGTTGTCAGCCAGCTATATGATGTGTACTTGTATGGATTGGGACTCCTATTGCAATGATTTCTTCTCCTTTTCACACATAAATTCTTTGCTTTGTAATGATTATGCCATGGAATGATATTTGGTTTTCCAATATGAGAACTACTAAGACTTTTCCTGGGTCATGAGGACATTAGACTATGTTCTGTATGCTTGTGCCTTAGTAAGGCTTGTGTTTGAGTCTGTGATTATGCATACATTGTGCCTGATTGCCATTCTCCCATCTCAGTGATGACTGTATTTCACATCACTTGTATCTGGATATACTAAGCAACTAACAATATTGTGTGAGAAGCATACATATAGAAATGGCATTTTAAAGAAATGGCAGGCATGCATCTCTCTTTCTGAAATAAAATTATGTCATAGCTTCAGGGACCAAAACATCTCACATTTTTAGTACCAGTGGCACTGTGGCACATTCATTCTTCCCAATATAATGTAGCTTCTGTTGTCACATAGTCAAGTGTTTAAAGCCTACATTGGCTGACTGTAAGCATTGTGTGTCCTAATGCTATTATGCATGAATAATATCCACAAGTGTTGTAATATGCTCAATTACGGTGGGAGAAACCTCCCGAACCCTTTTATCTCATACAAATTGCACCACAATCACATGTGTAATGATGTCACATAGGATGCAGTCTCACAGATTTGGTAAAGCTTCCACTGTGGCACATGTAATTCATATACATATTTGTAGTTGGTGAGTTTATATAGCTTCTGTTCAATTCTAGCCAAGGGTAGCTTCTGTGATTGTACTGACATGCCACAAACAACACTGCATGACATTATTGTTTTCAATTTTTATTTATTCTAAATGCATATAATAGATGCATTTCTGGTGTTTATATGATGTTACAGCAGTGTTTGCTGAAATGGCTTGTGAGCATGCCCAGTATAATCATGTAGTAGATGTGCTCCATTTACAGAGACCTTGAACTACTGCAATGTCATTCGATCTGTGTTGCCATCTGCCACTTGATTGCTATTCTTTGCTGTTTATCATGCACATGTATATAAAACACATGCTTGTCTAAGATGTGTCAATGTAATACACCCCTATCAATGTCCAATGACAAATGTTAAAACATGCCCCTTTCAACTGTGCATCATACAGCTGCTGCATGGCTCATTCCTTATTTATACAGGATGGTTTGGGGGATTCAGTACTACAGCCAGTTATCTCATTCTCTGTGTATATATATATATATGTCATATTCAATAACTATACTGCATGCAAATGACCTATAATATATCCACTGTCAGCGTGGCACATTATCAACATTAATATCACATTTACTATCCTTTCTTACAATGTTGCATTGTGTTGCTCTAAAAGCCATCATTAGCATTTTTGTTTTTAAGTTATGTACATGGACAAACCCTTGGAAACAGGATTATTTATTATTACCATCACTATGGCTTTCTTAATATTGAAAAATGTTTCTTTGTGGCATCGTCATATTTATATGCATTAAGTATCCCAGCACTGTTCACTTTGTATTCTGTTGCAAATAAGCCCAATTTCACATCCCCTGCATCTTCATGCTTAACAGTCACTTGCCTCTACTTCATATAAGCTGTCTAAAGGCAAGTACGTCTGTTTATATTGTGTGCTAGTGCTCCTAGTACCATTTCTTGGCCACCAACACTGCTGCTGGACATGAAACAGTGCTTAAAATCTTGTAAGAACAAAGAGCAGCATACATATCCAATGATCGCTGCTGTTCATTAACCCATTGCAACTGTGTAGGCTTTGCAAGGTGTTACACAATTGTTAATGAATCCCAGGGAATACATATGGCATTGCTTTGTGCTGATGGTTTATTAGTATTAGCTGTATTCATTTGTGTTCTTTGCCATGTGTTCCATGGGTTCCACTGGTATTAGAAGATTGCTGCACTACATATCTGTGCATGTGCCTTGATGGTTTATCAGTATTAGGTATTCATTTTTGTTCTTTGCCATTTGTTCTATGTGTTCCACTAGTATTAGAATATTGCTGCACTCCACACGTTAAGATTTACTTTCAGAGGTTCAGACGGTCTTACCAGACTGCTTGATCTGTAAGGATCCTAAGAAGCCTAGCCTTATATTCCCATGGTACTTTTTAGACCTTATATTATTCATACAAATAACCCAAAAATGAGAAGAATAAGGACTGAAATTGTGGTTACCCATTCATTAGTCCAAAATGCATTTGAATAGAGTAAGAGACGTTCTTTCCTTTATGTGGAGTGGAAGAAATTCTATGAAAGTGGTATTCTGTGGGATATAAACCTACCTATCCCTCCAACATGTTATAAATATTTTGCAAAAGAGTTTGAGATCCCCTTGAGCATGTAATTATGATGCCATTTGACTTGTGAATGTGTAATATTTCTGACATAACAGGGTCTGTTGAAGTTCTATATGTGAGGCTGAAGTTGCCTCTCAGTTGCCTGTATGATACTGAGAAGAGGGACAAGGCTTTGAGATGGTCTGCGTAGTTTTTATAATTTAGACTCTAGATTTTTTTAGAGAGAGAATGCACTGTGGTCATTTCATCTGTGAGAAATATTTGGATAGGTTCATATCAAATAGGGCATTGCATTCAATGAGTAATCTAATGAGGTGAATACAGTGGAATGAGTACATCCCTGGGTCTGGACAACATACCTTTAAATATAACCTTTGCAATGAAAAAGGACTTCCTTACAACAGACAGTCTATGGTGATCAAAGGACAGTTCATTGTCATTCTCGGCGCAAGTTCCCAGATCCCTAAATGGGAGGGGGGGGTCAATGTTCAAGGCTATCTTGTCCACATGATAGTTACAGGGGGAGTCATGCTTGCCAAAGGATGCAATTATACACATCCTGACATTTAGTTTTAGTCCATGGTTTTGACACCATTGTTACTTCTTTTAATTTTTTTCTGTGTCATTATGTTCCCTACAGTAGACAATAATTTACCATATATCCCATGCTTTCTTTGAGTGTTAGAGAGACTTTGAATTGTCAGCTAATTCTATATCTTCCTTTTCATAAAATACACTGAAAAATAAACCGAAACTGTTCATGTTTCACAGTATTTATCTAGCAACAGGGTGAAAATCAAACTGCAGCAGACAGTGTTCAACTGCAGAGAAATAATTTCTTACTACAAGGATGCCGTTCCTATAGATAATGCGTAAGATTTTAATTTGTCACACCTGATTCAAAATTTGAATACTGGCATAAAATATTCCAATGTTGGTACATGCCAGATGGCAGTCTACTGATTCTGTATGGAATAGGCCTGAGCATGACTTAGAGATAAAGACTTTCCATGACAACCTGAAAGCAGAGAACATGTGACTTGTCTTTACTTTAGCAGCAATTAGTAATAATACCCATTTGTTCACCAGGTAAGCCCACTGAACACACATTTCCTTTTTAGGGGTGACCTGGGAGCAATGTATGACAAAGAAACTTACTGAAGGTCACACAGTAGGAAAACAAGGGCTGAGTGAATCAACCCTGTACCACAAGAACAACACCTCACAGCCTTAACCTCAGTGTAAACTGCCAAGAATAGCTATTTATGAATTGAGATTTACAGTGGGCTTCAACAGCTTATCTTTAAATACATTTGGCTTCTAGTGAACTGCATCAATATGGCACAGAAGTGCACTAAGTCTGCTGTTTGAATTAATTGTCATGTAGGGTTTCAGCTTGACTGCTGGATGTGTGCAGATTCGAGAGATGAAGTTGAAAGGGCCTAGGTGCTTGTTAATATCAAGTATGCATATTACAAGAACAGTTTACAATTTGCTTTACCTTCTGCTGCTAAATATTGACAAGCGTTTCAGTTTCAGAGTTTATATTATTCAGAACATGCAGGGTTAACGCAGTACCTTTTATTCTAGCAACTTTATAAGTTTATAAGAGCAATATTAAAAATTTGTCCCTATTTTTGGGGCTTTGTCCTCCCATTATTTTTGGCTTTGTCCAGATTTTTGTGCTAAGAGATTGAGAGCCATGCTCTAGTGAACAACTATGGGATTTTGTATCACAATACATCTCATACTCTCCACCCTAATGCCTATCATATATCCCTTAAACTTGAATTGCACTGTATTTGTAAATGTACTAAAGCTACCCTTCTTAATTCATAGGGGGATTAGATTAAATGTTTAGAAAAGCAGGTCACCTAGTTATGGGAACAATGCATAAGAACCTCTTTTAGAACCCCCATACCCTAAGGGAATATAAAGTTATCCTCCAGCGCTTAAATGAACTACTGAAGGAAAAGACACAGCTGTATTTAGAAAGAGCTGTAACCTAAGCATGGGCATTGGGCAATAGACTAGGAAACTGTTGGCACATAGAATTAAATTTCAGTAATGAGCAACTTTTATCCCAGTTATCAAAGCCAGTACTAACAAATGTATGTATGACAAAACTAATACAAACAGTGACATATGCAGGGTTAACATGTGTAAGTTGCTTGGGATCACATCCAACAATCTGGGTCCATAACTTAACAACAAGGTAAAACTGCAACTGTTGCTGTTGCAAACCACATGCAAGACACTGGTACCCTCAAGAGCTGCCCATTTATGACAAACATGCATACCTGTCCTCCCCTTGGGTTATGCAGTTGATCAGCTGCTGCATTGAACTACACGTCAGGCCACTTAGTTTATCGGTACAGCTGGAGAAATAGAGGCATGTCATAATGAGAAAACTGCCAATATACATATACTTGTTTAGTAGGTCCTAGTTGTGAGTGTATGAAGAACAACTCCTGCAAGTGCAATGCTTTGTTTTACTGTCCGAACAGATGTTACTTCATTAAGGTCTTAAATCTATAAAACTGTAATGACAGCTGTCACAGCACAGTTCACTTCATATATTTTTATGAAATGCATATGTTAGTAAGATATGCAATTTGCTTCTAATTGCAATTTGTAAAACCCAACAAAGTAACTAAATATAGATACATCTAACTGTACACACACTCTGACAGTATGCACATATAGCTGGCAGCTGTAGAATGCATTCAAACAAAATATGTAAATAAATATTCATATGCACCTCCTTCAACTGGAATTTCGCTCCACTCTTCTCCAGTAAAGGCGAGTGTTCTCCAAAGTAGTCTCCTAATGTGTAAGAAAATGGAAACGTCTTTTTCTTAATACAGTTAATTGTTAAAGGACTATCATCAAGTTCTAAAGAGGTCATTGTCCTTTATATTCAGCATCGGTTAGGCCAATTATTGAATACAAGGCTCTCTTTGGGCTGTACCTTGCTACACATATGGAAGAACTAGAAAGACTCCAGAGCATAGTAGCTAAGTAGATTTCTGACATAAAAACCATAAGCTGGCAGAAAATAATTTTAGCTCTGTCCATTTATTCAGTATCTTCTAGACTCCTAGGGAGACATATGTACCTTGCCTTCCATGCCATTAGGGACAAAACGGGTCTTGGATTTCTTTTATCTCCACAGATCAAATAGTCCCAGAAATACCAGGACCAGTAATCTAAATCTTCATCAGCAAAAAAGTAAAATTAAGTGGAGAGAGGTTCATTATGCACCCCCCTCCCCCCCCAAAGAGACTCCCACTGTGAATTAAGGAGTGTGATACATTATCTTCCTTCAGATGGCAAGTTGATGATTGGATGGGTATTCACAAATTCACCCCGGGCTTGACTGGCCTTATCTTCCCCAAAAAAGGAGGAATGGTCAGAGAGTGGATAATGGCAAGGTATTGCTTTGTATTTCCTGTGATCATATGATAATATAAAGATGAGGCTAGAATGCTTTGTGTTGAAAGTAAATGAGAAAAAAATGCAAAGGTCTTGGAAAGGAAGGGTGAGAGCAGATTTTTTTTTAAAGAAACATATAGCTGCAGTGATGCAACGGTAGCATTGTCACCTCACAGCAAGAGGTTCTTCCGTTCAACTCTCGGCTGGAGCGCCTTCTGTGTGGAGTCTGCATTTCCTCCCCGTGGTCGAGTGGCATTCGAAAGACATGTGTGAATGGCCGTGCATTCATTGAAGGTTGGGCGTCGGGCTGGCACCTCGGCACCATAAAAATCTACTGCCAATCATTAGCGGACCGGAGTTCCGCTGTGGCAACCCCTAACCGGGAAAAGCCGAAAGAAGAACAAACAAGAAAGATCTAAAAGTAGAATATTAGAATGACTGGGATGGTCATAATTGTTGGAAAATAATACAACAGAAAATAGAAAATATAAGCTGTGGAGAAAATATAATATGTAATTTATGAAAAAAGTGTACCTTTGCAAGAGCATGCAAAATTTTATTTTAAGATGCTTGTATATGTGGTATACATAGTTATAATGTCAACACTGAAAGTCTTCGCTGTTTGTGCATATGCATGGCAAAGTCATGATTCATAGGGATAATTTACACTAACGCATAATGGCCACTAACACATTTATGCAAATTAGCTAATAATGAGATGGAAATGAGATATGGTGCAAAATGGCATATTCTAGTAAGTCCTTTTCCCATCTGTTTTCATAGACGTATTTTGACTCGTTTCAGTGCCATGTACAAATTTATTATAAATGGTGGAATTGCACTTTTGTATCTATTTTACAGGCAGCAAAGATGCTTTCTCTTGCTGCTAGCATTGATAGTTTCTGGTCAACACTGCTTGTCTTGGCTGAGCCAAAACCGCTTGTGTCCAGTGGTGGTCACTGACCAAGAAATCAGAGATATAGACAGGTAGTAGCTCATCATAATTTTAATAATCAAGAAATACATGACAGATTTAGAGGGGAAATGGATATTATAAGGATCTTAGTGAACAGGTATGGTCCCCATATGGGTACTGGGGTAATGTGTGGTCTTCTTATTTTTGTGGATACTAAGGTATGTATAAACCTAACTATACTTATGATGGAGAACTTCGAGAGACAGACTGTGGCTAGAGAGGTATCTCATAGGCTTCTGCCTCAAGGATACTTTAGCAGTTCCTGGATGTACTCTTGACGTGTGGATAAGTACATCTCTTTACCAGTGTCACCTCAGGACCAAGTCCAGAATATATGTGCTTTTTATGGGGTGGCATGTTTCCCTGAGGTACTTGAAATGATAGGTTGCACTCATGTTTATTTATTTATTTATTTATTTTGTTTGTCAACTGGGTAGTGTCCGACTGGGCCAGAAGCCCATTTTCAGTGGAAACCTGGGGACAAAAGCTGCAAGGTAGATAACAATAGACTTTACAAATAACATATGGACATTACAATAATTATAGGACATATAAAGGAATACAAATTACAAATTCTTACCACAGTGTTTAAAATCAGGAGTAACAAAGTAGACATACTGGAAAATATTAAGGAGTTATAAGCAATTGTCAAACATTTCAAACAATATCAATTGTCCATACATCATTCTTTTTCTATAATTCTTTTTGGAGAATGATTCAAAAAGTCATGAGATACTGAGAAAGGAAGGAAGAAGGAGGCTAAAGATATTTGTGGGTAGAGGCATTTAGCCTGGGTTAGTACGGGAGCAGTGCCTATGTCTAGAGAAATATTCTTTTAGGGTCTGTTTAGATGCTAGTGTGTTATTGATGGTGAGAATATGCTGGGGAAGAGAGTTCCATTGCTTGGCTATGGCATGGGAGAAAAGGGAGATGCCATAAGTGTTTTGGGCTTTGCTAACTTTTAACAATATTTTGTCAGCAGACCTAAGCCATGTTAGGTTACTATAGAGTTGGACTAGATCTGATACAGCTGGGCAGTTGTCAGGTTTGTATAGGACTGAGTGGGTGGTTAGTAGCTGAGTCAGGGTAAGGAGATGAGGAATTTCTAGCCAGTTTAGCTGAATCAATGAAGTATAATGGTGAGATCTTTGAGACTGATTTGTAGCAAATTTGGCAATTTTGTTATAGCAAGATTTGAGGCTATTAAGGTCAGATTTGCAAAGGTTGGTAAATATTTGAGAGCAATATAGATGGGAAGATAATAGATGGGTTCAAGCTGTTGCAAGTCTGGCTTGGTCAGTGAGAAATGTTTTGCTCTGTAGAGTGAACCCAGTTTGGCATGCACCTTTTCAATGGTTAGAGCAAGGTGTTTGTCAAACCTGAGTCTGCTATCAATTGTAATACCAAGATGTTTTGTATCTTCTACTGGCTCTATTATATTGCCATTTGAAGAGGAAATATAGATAGGAGGTAGATTCTTAGATGTTGGGTTTTGGTGGAAGATCATAAGCTTGTTTTTTGGGGGTTAAATATAAGTTGATGGAGAGTTAGATAAGTTTCTATACTGTGGAGGACTGCTTGAGTTTTTTCTTGGAGTTCTTTGATAGTGGGGGTAGAGCAGATCAGGGAAGTGTTATCAGCATATTGTACAATGAGGCAGGATTAGCTGCAGTATGAAGGTCATTAGTAAAGATAGTGAACAGAAGTGGGCCGAGGATTGAGCCTTGTGGGACCCCAACATTTACAAGGAGCTGAGGGGAGAGTTTATTGTCCGATAGAGTGGCTTGTTTTCAGTCAGGTAGCTATGAAACCATTTTAAGGTTTCAGAGCTGGAGTGGTAGAGGGCTAGTTTGTTTAGAAGTATTTGATGTGATACAATGTCAAATGCTTTTGACATGTCTAGGAAGGTAGCAGATACTAGTTGGTTTTTGATTTTAAGCTGGTATACAGTGTCAGTAAAGCTGATGAGTGCTGTACTGGTACTTTGCTTGGGACGGAAGCCATGTTGTGTTTTGGATAGTAGATTATTGGTCAGGAAATCGTCTAATATATGTTTATGTATACATTCTTCTAAGATTTTGGCAAGTGGGGACAGAATGTCTATGGGTCTACAGTTGGATGTATCAGATAAGTGGCCGCCTTTATGTAAGGGTATTATGTGACATATTTTCCAGAGGGATGGTACATACTGTTCATAGATAGAGATGTTGATTAGAATAGATATAGGGTAAGATATGGAAGAAGCAGCTAGTTGAAGAAAGTCATCAGGTACCTGGTCAGCGGCTAGTGTTCAAGGTTTTAATTTGGTAATAAGAGTTTTAAGATAGTTGGTTTGAATTTGTTTGAGCTGGAGAAGGGTAGTAATTTTATCAGGGGTCTGAGGTATGGTAGGAGATATACTGGGGGTATTGCTGACTAGGGAGGTTAATGAGATAAAAAAGTGGGAGTTAAAATGAGAGGCTATGGACTCATTTTGGTTGGCCAGTGTTGGTGCTGGGGTAGTGGGTTTTCTTGGGTTGAGAAGGAGATTCATTGTTTGACAGAATCTTTTGGGATTGTTCTGGTATTTTAGCTGATTTGCTTGGAAGTAGGTTTTTTGTCCTGTTCAATTTTTTTTAGTTTGATTTCTAAGTTGCTGGTAGGTAGTGAGGTTTTCTTTTGTTCTACTACTTTGATAGTGAGACCAGACTCTATCACTTTGTTTTAGTAAATGAAGTGTGTCTTTTGATAGCCAGGGAAGCCTGTTAGAGTTGGTGCGTATTTTTCTTATGGGAGCTAGTTCATTGAGTATTTGAAGGAACAAGATATTTAAGTACTGAACTGTGCTATCACGTGGAAGATGTTTCAAAGGTGTGCAATCATATTGTAGAAGTTGAGAGTTAAATATTGAAGGAGACAAATATTTTTTGTTGCGAATATAGTGAAATAAACTTTTGGAGAAATTGTGTAAATGCTTTCTAACCAAGTAGGTAGGAGGGTGATCGCTTAGTGTGTCAGGGAGACACCCAGTGTCATATGTAATATTGGAATGTTAGTCAAAAATCCAGTCTAGAGTAGATTGTCTCTTGGAGTGTTTGTCAATGCATGTTGCAATTAGGGTCCCATCTGGTCCATGGGGGTGTACCAAAATAGGAAGGGCTACCATTCCATTAACTGCCAGGTTGTGTGTAATGCATGGGGGTACATCACCAAAGTCTCTTCCCAGCATCCTAGCAGTGAGCATGATTCCAATATCTCATGCACTAACTCACTCTACTGCCTCTTCCTGCATGGCAGGATGCCCAGTGGTCATCTTGTTGGTAAGTTGAAAAAATGTCCTTTTTATCATTTAAGTAGTTAGTTATGGTAAAATGTATTGCTTAATGCTAAAATATATTTACATTGTTTTGATCTCTCCCCGTTTTCTATTTGTCTCATTTTTTAGGTGACACTGGATATCCACTGGAGGGATGGTACACAACACCAATGAGAAATATAAGTGGAGCTGTGGAAGATAACTTTAATACAGCCTTGTGACAGACCTGTATTGTCACCAAGAGAGTCTTTGATATGTTCAAAAATAGATTCAGATGTCTGGATAAGTCTGGGGGTGCCCTTCAGTGTCTCTCAGCTACTGCATGTAGGATGTTTACTGCATGTTGAATTCTGCACAACATGATTATACACTGGCCTGGTGATGAAGTGACCCTTGCTGTTACTGCAGTTCCAAGTTCCAGCCCTACTGTGACTAATTATGACCAACTGGCAGCAGTAGTAAGGGACCCCCATGTGGTAAGAATACAGCTGTACAGGTAAAGTGGTGGCATCTAATTCAGACTTCATATAAAAACACATAGGGTATAACTGATGCATGTTTTGCCATGTGTGGGCTATTCTGTGTGGTGCATAGTCTGCCATCACTGTCCATAAGACATTCTATCTTAGCTTTAAGTAATTATATTTTTAGAACAGGTACTCAAATTATTGTGTGTAAAAGACAATTTAGAATAATTTTCATTTAGCAAATCCCAATTAGATAAACAAAAATACCTTGAACTATGCAATAAAGCCAAACAACTTATCAAAACAGACAAAATCTCCTACTACCAAAATATACAGAATAAACATATAAACAACCCACAAAAATTCTGGGCAGCAGTCAACTCTGTATTACAACCAGGTAAGACAACCACCCCCACTCCCAAAATAGTGAATAACCAAGAAAATATCCCCACACAGTTTATCAAATTCTTCACAGAAACTATTCAGACCCATGACATTTGGGTGCCATGCCAGCGATCACCAGCACCAGAGTTATCAAAGACACTGCTTTTGCATTTGTTGCACATGTGAAGTGCACTGAATTATTTTGTGCCAGGAGCTTTTGACATGCCAAACACAAAAGTTCCACCATCACTGGCCTAAAATGATCTGAAGGAGACTGTCATGGCTAGCGTTACTTTGTTTTACAGTCAATGGCTTCACCTTCCTTCTGTCATGTTAGAGGGACAGAAAGAAATCCTTAAGATGAGTGAATCATTTCCTGTAGCTTTCTCTCTCATCGACTGACAGCATTGCTGTGACTGCTTGCTTTTCACTGTCAGCATCAATCTGCATTTTAATTACCTTACTTCCTTTGATTTTCATTAGCAACCATCTCTGTTGTAGCATTTTAAGGAATGTTTGCATGACAGGCTTGAAAATGTTGTTGAATTAATTGATCTTTTCAAAGTAACAATTGTAGCTCAGTGTTCAAGTGTGAGAAATCTGACCCCTGTGATTAACAGGTGTTACTTGGGTTGAGATGGTTTGTGTTACATTCACAGTTTTAAATATTGTAGCTAGAATTTAAGTCTTTGATATTCATCTTGTTTCTCCAACTCCAGAAGAAGCATACACTTTTGCAAAAATTACACTGTAGAACAATGCAAAATCATATACTGACAGAATGTAAGAAGTTGGATTAACATATTTGCTTTCTTTCTTTGTGGTACTGAGTTTTATTACAAGGAAACACATTTACATCTGAAAACTAAGCTTGAAATCTCTGACTTTGTTCAGACTACAGGCTACACTATTTATCTGAGGTGTGATGCTGGCAATATGTACATGATAAGGCACATGTATATGTCATTGTTTTCTTAATGGCTTTGTTGTTGGGGTAAGTGACCTAATTTAATTTCTGTGCCACTCTTAGTACCTGTTGTAACAGATGAGACAGATGTAGGAAAGAAAGGCAAACATAATTATTAAATTATGTTTTTTTCTGTATGTCTAGCATTTAGTCTTGGATTACAGGGAAGGAAAATGATTTTGGAAAGAAAAAATAACTTTTGTTTGGAGTTCTCCTTTAATTATAATGATGATATGGACCTGAGTGTATCTTTAAAAAACAGGCTGCAAGGAATGATTGGACTGTTAAACAGAAAAAAAAAGCCCAGAGACAAATAAAACTACCTGTTAGTTATTTATATTTTATTTATCTTAAATAAGCTATTTCTGAAATATCTTTTAACTGCAATCACCTAAAGGTAATACATATCTATTTTCCTTACATTAATTTCATTTTATAAGTATTATTCTCCCTGTTACTGTAATATTGTAGTTTTTTCATGAGAGAGTAATGTATATAGTAATAAGCTTATTTTAACTTAACTATTGTGAATCTTAAGTGAAATACATTGCTCAAACAGTTTTATTTTTATTTTATTTTTTTTTTTTTTTTTTTATTCCCTTTCCTTTCTTTTCTGTCCACTCACTCTTTCCTTTTCAACAATAATTTAGAAACTGAACGACTTTAATAGAATGAGCCTGGCTTGGGGGCTGGTTTAACCTTTGGGAAATGTTTGTGTGTAGAAGGGAATGTTAAAACTCTTTACTATTTCTTCTTCTTCTTCTTCTTCTTCTTTCGGCTTTTTCCCGGTTAGGGGTTGCCACAGCGGATCACCTTGACCGCACATTGAATGGCAGTGGAGTTTTACAGTGTCGAGTTGCCAGTCCGGCGCCCAACCTTCCACAGAAGGCACACTCACACGCACACCTAGGGCCAATTTAGAGTGTAAAACTCTTTACTATTTCAATTTTTAATATTTAACAAAGTATTTACATATAGTGTTACTGACAGTGGTGGGTATAGTTAAAATGTGTGTGCTAATGTGTTTTTAATCCCATTTTATTTTTAGTGATGTTATTAAGGTTGTATAACTTGCCCCCTGGTTATTTGATGCTTTAAAAAAGTATTTCGGTTAAAATGTGGTTTACAGAATGTGTCAACAAGCCTTCTGTGTTTAAAGACTTTCTTTTCAGTCCATTTCCCCACCAAATTATTTCAGAAGAGATTAGAGAATGTTTTCATCTTGCCTCAAGCTTTTGTGTGTCGTTGCTTTACTCTGAATCCTTCCTGAATAGTTCCTGAGTCAGAGAGGAAGCGCAACGTGACCCTTAACCCCTTAGAAGCAGAAAGCTTACAGAACACAGAAAAAGATTTCTAAAATGGACTTTTAAATGCTCTAGCTTTTAAAATGATATTTCCCAGTATTAAAGGCAAACTGTAAGTAGTGCAATTTAATATTATAGTAATTCATTAGACTTCTGAATGGGTTATTTTAGCTATATACATCTTGAACATCTGTTTAATTATTGAAAGGGGAACAAGGAAAATGATGCACAAAGAGTACATATTTGATGTGAGACACATAGGTTCATAGGTTCATAGGTAGGTACTAGGCTATCTGCCTGAAGACATTTATAAGCCTAGACAGAATGTGTTGGCTTTTGCTACCCCCTTAGATTAGTTCCCTGTGCCTCTGTCCAGCAGAGCCACTGAAGTGATCCCCGGGGTAAACTTTCTGTTTCCAATCCACTCATATAGAAAAGTATTATGAATCATTGGCACTGCACATTTTGGTTTTTAACTGTTTGTCCATCCATCCATCCATCCATCCATCCATCCATCCATCCATCCATCCATCCATCCATCCATCCGCAACTCCTTTTCCCCATTTTTTGTCCATGGGATTGGGGTATCACTTCAAATGTGCCCAACATCCAGAGCCATGTTTACACCACCATGTGTCTATTCCTGCCACTAATTTTTATTCATACCATACCTACTCACACACTCATACCTACTGGCAATTTCAACTGTCCAATCCACCTTTTTCATGTCTTTGGTATAGGTGCTCTCATTAAGCCTTAAACACAATACACAAATGTACAATTGATAGTTGAGTGGAAATTTGTGTTAAATGTTTTCAACATCACTACTGGGTGTCCTAGTCCCTCTGTAGCTGGTAAACTGTTTATTTTTAATGTAATTCTGAAGTTTTTAATGAGTATTATTCCTAGCTGAAGCATTTGTTTATACTAGATAATGCTATAGCACCACTTTATTAGTCAGAAGACTCAGATATGTGTTTTATATAGGGAATAGTGGAACAATGTAAGTTGAAAAACACATACAATTTCATTAAGATAACATATGTCTGCATAAAATATGAATATCAGCAGTGTGCTTTATAATTCATCCTTGTTAGATAATGAATATATGTGTAAATAGCCAAAATCTATGCAGGCTGTTTTCACAAGTTTCTAGTCTGTGTGAGAGATTAGATGAAAATTTGTAATCAGGTATGAGGTTTTTGCATTGAATGTAGTGGAAATGTAGATAATTTACAAAGGCAAAATGTTAATATAGGTACTGGTTCATAACCTTTTTACAAAGCATAATAAGTACAGGTAATCTGTTTGTTATAAAGTGTTGTACATGGGTCTATATTATCATATCGCATGCTCAGAAGAGTGAACAACAGATAACCCCATGTAAGCGAAAGCTTACAACGTCGAACCTTCAGAACAGCGATTATTTTTCAATGGAAAACAATCACTGTTCCGAAAAAAAAAAAAAACAGTAAAACATTAATTAATGTGGGGGGCTTTGCCCCCCACACCCCCCTATTTAAATATACTAACTCCAAGATCACACTACAGTGCCAAAAAGGCAAAGTAGCGAAAGCAGCCAAATTAATTCTTTCCCAGGGAAAGAATTCGCTGAAAAGCCACTTCGCTATTTTGCCTTTTTTGTGCTTTACTGTTTGACAAAGATGAATTTGATAACCTGCGTCTGTGACTGTGTAATAGGGAACTATTGTACATATAGGACATGAGCATTATTCTGATTAAATTACAGGCACGTGTACCTTAAAAAGACACTATTTACTCATAACACAGACTTTCTTAATTCATATAAATATTCCAAGTATTGAAAATGGTCTGACCATATTTTCAATATGATACTTAATATATAAATAAATGTTATGTATAATTAATGCTAATTATTATAAATGAATAGTTAATTAAAGTTATTCTGCTTGATAGGTCTTACTATACATTAACCTTATTGTGTACTTTTCTGGTTTGTTTTCTAGTAATTTAACATCTTAAAAAGTGTAAAATGTTTATTTAGAAAATTTCAGTTTATGTACATAGAAATAGTAGCAACAATGTGATTGGTTGTGTTATGGTTTTGTTAGTAAGTGGCTAGTATGAACTTTTCATCAAGCCTGGAATATTTTATTCTATGTTGGAGGTAAAAATGTTTTTAATTCTGAATGTTTCATATCATCCGTATTGTATTTGTCCATAACAAGTTGTTTTTTGTTAGCATAATACTTAATACATTAAATAATTTCATAGTAATTTCTATACCTATTGTTCCAATAGATGTCAGCATGTGAATGCCTTTTATTTTTATTTATTTTTATTTATTTGCAGTTGGTTTACCAGGATAGTCCATTGGGCCAAGATGAACCCGTTTTCAATGGAGTCCTGTGGAGAAAAGCTCCATAAACATGGTTACAATAGGTTTTAGATCCTTATTACAATATTTACTAAATACAATTTTATTAAATGTAAATGGGTTAAATAACCCTTTAAAGAGAGGTAGTTTGAATAAGTATTTAACTCTACATAAAGCTGACATTGTTTTTTTACAGGAAACTCATTTATTGACTAAAGATTTAAATAGATTATTGTTAAAGGATGATTCAGTTTTAATTGGCTCTCAGTTTGGTTCAAAAAGAAGAGGTGCTCTTATTCTCTGGAAAAACAAAATCAGGTCTACATAGAATAGTGGATTCCTATTCTGACAAGAATGGTGTGCTGGGACGGTTCCTATTATGTGATCAAAGTTTTGAAACTTTGAATATGACAATATTGAACTTGTCTGTTCGAAGTTTCAAAACTTCAAACACGAAAAAAAAAAACAAGCAACAGTAAACTAACTGTTCCAAGCAACTCCAAGATCACACTACAGTGCAGTAAAGTGAAATATTCCCTTTACGCACTATAGTGCAGCCTCAGAGTTGGTATATTTAAAGAGCGGGGGGTGCAGGAGGGCTTGCAACAGTTAGTTTACTGTTGCATGTTTTATTTTTTTTTCCGTGTTTGAACTTCTGCAAGTTCGACTATGGGTTTCGACCATATAGGGTTCAAACTTGTTGATGTTCAATCACATAATAGGAACCCTGCTGGGATTGGTGGTAATGGAAACTGATAAATAATACTATACCTTTATAATACCTATTGGATCCAGTTAAGAAACACTTAGATATTATAACACTATACTCTAAAGTACAAATGTTAATAGCTGGTGATTTTAACTGCATTCTATCAGACAAAGACATTACAAATGTTAAACAAACCAGCTTATCTTCAGTAGTGAAACATTTAAATAATTACATTAATACAATATATATGAGAGATATATCAGATTTAAAACTAGATGGCTCTTTAAAATATACTCAATATTATTTTAGATTTGGGAACCAAACCAATATTGATAAAGTATTGGTATCCAATGCATTATATTCCAAAATAGAGGAGGTACTAATAGTTTCATGTTCCTATCTGACCACAATGCTATTACATTTAAATTAACTTTAAGTGCAAACAATTTAATTTTCTGCCAAAGACTTCTGGCATATCTAACTAAAAATAAAAGGCTTTAATGAATGGTTATTAAAATAAATAAGTCAATTTATGGAATTTAACAATAATGGTGAGGTCATTAATGTCATGCTATGGGACCCATTAAAAGCTTACTTATATGGTAAAGTAAAGAACTGGTATATTTGTAAAAGAAGGAATGGGTTAAAGAGTTAAATGTTCACCAAGTTGAAATTGATAAATTGAAATTAAATCTTAAACCCAATGATAAAACTGAAAGCACACAGTTGAAAACTTTAAATCAGAAGTACCTAGAAATCTTACATCATAAGATTTTCATTAATCTAGAAAAAAATAAATTACAGTCATATTCAATAAACCTCAAGACCCTTCATAGAACAGCTATTAGAATAAAAAACTCAAGTAAAATAAACCACATCAAGGAGATTGTTTATAAAGAAGGGAAAATCACTATAGAACTATGGATCTGAAAGATATATTAAAATGGATTAGCAAATATTATGAAGAAATTAATAAAACAAAGGCAAACCCGAGTAACAACAACTTATTGGATAATTAAAAAAACATACATAATACACCATGAAACTAACAGAAAAGTAAGATTGATAAGTATTTTTCCTTTAAGGAATTAAAAGACCAAATTAAAAATCTTAGAACTAATAAAGCATCAGATATGGATGGGATAATTCCTGAGTGATATAATCTTTTACCTGATAATATTTTGAACATTTTATTAAATGCTTTTGAAGAAGTTAAGAGTACATGTAATATTCCCCCATCAAGGAGATATTCTCTTATTACCTCCATTTTAAAATCAGATAAAGACCCTGCTCTATGTTCTTCTTATTGACCTATATCACTATTTTATTTATTTATTTTATTTTACATTTGTTAACCGGGGGTGTCTGACTGAGCTGAATAGGCTTTTTTTGGCAGAGGCCTGGGGAGAAAAGCTCCACATAGAAAAATTACAGATACATTTAGATATTTAGTCATAATCAGTATACACATAAATTGCAATAGACATGTTTTTACAGTGGTATGCAGCACATGAACAGTTACAGTGGAGAGAACAAACAAGAAAATATTAATTTAAAATAAAGGTAGTTAATAGGTTTGTGGTGTGCAGCTGAAATTTGGAACATAGGTAGAATACATACATAGTACACAGGTACAGTACATACATTGTAGATTAGCAAGTGTTTGTGAGTAATAGTGAAAACTATTATCAAGTACTCTAGGTTTAGTATGTATACCTTATCCGTTTTCATTAGCCTGGGGAGCAATCATGGCACTGCCAACTTTGCTTGAGATTTTGCCTAATGAGGTTTTTAAAGAAGGCTTTGGATGATGTGTTTTGTATGGTAGTGGGGAGAGAGTTCCATTTTTTAGCCACTGAACTACTATATAGTGTGTCTCCAAAGCTATTGTAGCTGTTGGTGACTTTTAGTAGTAGTTTGCTTGATGATCTAAGAGGCCTTTTGGCTGAGTGATGTTGTACTAGGTTTTTGAGGGCAGAACACTTATTGGGGAGATAATAGATAGAATGACAGAGGCAGAGATGACTGTAGGTTAGGAGGTTGGGCAGTTCTAGCCAGTGGATCTGTCTCAAAGCAGTACAGGGATGAGTTCTATATGAGCAATTTGCAGCAAAACGGGCAATTCTGTTATAGCAGGCTTCCATTTTGCTTAGTTCAGTTTTGTTGAGATTAGTCAGAATGGGAGATGCATAGAGTAGAGTGGATAGAAGTTGGGAGTGAGCAATGGCTGATCTCGTGTTGTTGGTAAGAAATGGTTTGATACGGTAGAGTGATCCCAGTTTGGCATGTACTTTTTTAATAGTTAAGTTGAGATGATTATAACATTTTAGGTGGGGTTTTATTAATTTTTTTCCCCTTTTTTTGTTCATGTCAGTTGTAGTGCATATAAAGGTTTATAATACTTGTTTCATTGATGATTGTATTGTTAAACATTATATTATTTGGAAAATAAAAAAAAAAATTGAGAATAAAATTTTAGGTAGGAGTCTATGGTTATTCCCAGTAGCCTAGCCTGTGACACTGGAGCAATTGAAGTAGCATTTGTGGAGTAGATAGTGAATTGACTGTTTTCAGTGTTAATCAGTGTTTAAATCAATGTTTAAATGTAGACTGCAAATTTTCATGTCTATGTTAGCAAAAAGATTAAATCAAATGCTCATTAGTTTAGTAAATGAAGATCAGACTGGGTTTATAGTTAATAGGAAAGTTCAAGATAATATAATAAGACTCTTTTCTTTGATTGATATAGCAAACAAAAATAAAAAAAAATAATAGTTATCCATAACAAGCTTAGATTTGGATAAATCTTTTTGACTTTGTGAATAGGTCATACTTGTTCAGAGTAGTAAATTAATATAACTTTTCAACCAATTTCATAAAGTTGATTAAAAAGCTTTATGATAACTCTATTTCTTTTGTCAAAACAGGCACCTTAATAACTAGCCCCTTTGATATCTTAAAAGGTACCAAACAGGGATGCCCTTTATCCCCTATGCTATTTGTACTTATTATAGAGCCGTTTTCTAACTGTATAAGATCTAACTTTTAAAATAAATGAATCCTTTTTTTTTAAATTCGTTTTTTTACTAATGACATTCTGCTCACTAGTGGTAGTACTGAAGTCTAGTTAGATCATACAGATCATATGGCTCTATGGACTATTTTGAAAAGATTTCAGGTATGAAATTTAATCACAATAAAACAAAAACCTTGCTTATAAACAAACAGATAACCACTAAGTTAAACTCTTACAAACATTTGGCTGGGGCAATTTACATTTAAAACACTTAGGACTTACTACTGAGACTAATAATAAAAAAAAAAAATCAATTTTAGTTAACTACCAAAACCTAACTGATACAATATACAAATTAACAGACAACTTGAATAAATGACTTTTCACATTTGAGGATAAACTTATGTTCATCAAAATAATAATCTTACCAAAAATCATATTCTTTAGTTAGTCATTAATTATTCCCCCCTCTAAAAAAGTTTTAAAAAATAAACTCTATTTTACTAATGTTATTATGGTATCCCTTAGACTGGCACATGAAAAGTTGGGAGGAAGGATGTATTGGTTTCTCCAATATTGATTTATATTCTAAATCTATAATTATAAAAATAATACTCTAGTGATCTGACTCCTCTTATGCTTCCTGCTGAAAATCAATACATGAAAATATATTATATAAATAGATAACAAATATTTAATAGAAATTTATACAAATTTGGACATTAATACATTTTTTGGGTTTTAAACACATATATGTTAAATGAAAAACATAAGTTTATACTCTACCTTTTTCATAAATCAAGTTCTGTTAATATTCAAGAGATTTATGAATTTGAATTATCTATTCAAAGATCTACTAATAATATTATTTCCTATAGCTTTCACAAATTAATGCTTATTATCTTTTAATATAAGAAAAAATGTTGACTTAAATGAAAGTAATTTAATTCATTGGCATCAATTTCTGAACAGAAATAATATGCACTCAGTGATTATCTGATTGCTAGATACAGTCTGGAAAATAGTAGTTGGTTACACAGACAAACAAGTAAGGAATATATTCAAGAAAAAAATAAAATAATATTAGACATCCAAACTAAAACTATTCCAAATTACTCTGGTCTGGGATACAGATAATAAGCAAGAAGGGGCTGGAATTTATTGGAGAAAACTGGCAAATGAACCAAGGTATTGGGAGCAAATAACTAGAAATGGAAGAGGCCAATAATTTATTTGGACTGCAGGTTATAGATTGCCTTCCCTATCAAGGCTTGATATCAGAGTACAGGCAAAGAGAAAGAAACAGTGGACTCCTAGATGAAAGACCAGCACTGGTAGAGTTTTTAATAGAATTTAGAACAGAAGCTGCCATTAAAAAGGAATAATTCGTAAAACATATAAAATACTGCATGATAATTATAAGAATCAATCAGATGAGCTTAGAAAGGATTGGGAAGAGAGATTGGATAGGCAATTTACAAAGAGATATTGGGAGGATATATATATATATCTCCCAAATATGCAACAAAGTCTAGGATATATGGGATTTTTGCCTGGAAGTTTTTACATATGTATTTTTATACCCCAAGTACACTCCAAAGAATTTTTCCTCAGGTCAATAATAAGTATTGGAGGTGTGACAGGCAAGAAAGAGGTGGCTGGGAGCATATTTTTTTGGGGATGTAATCAGCTGGCAGACTTTAGGAATTCCCTGCATACCACTCTGTTGGAGATGTTGGAACAGCAGATTGGATTTACTTGGGAGATGAATTTTTTAAGTTATGATAAGAATTGGAATTGCCCAGACACAGTAAAACCTTGCTGAGTCTAATTATTATGGTTGCCAAACAAGCAATTACTAGAAAATGAAAAAGAAAGTTTAAACCAACTTTACTAGAAGTACTGAATATAGTAAAAGAGATAAAACAACTGGAACTGGAATAAAAAATGGGAATTGTAGGAACAATATATGGAGAGCAGGAACGGGTTTAAGAGGCAGGTTTTGAATGAGCCATATAATGCTTAACTGACAATGACTGGATAGATTATAAGTGATCTATAATGTTTGAAATTGAAGTTGTTTCAATGGTGTCTGTGATGTATACTGTTTGCAACCAAAGTGGTGTCATGCTGTTTGTTTTGCATTTGTATAAATGTAAGATTGCCTATGTCATGTGTGAAAATTTAATAAAGATGTTTGTTGGAGAAAAGGTTACTTCTTTTCAAATATAAATAATAATCCATCTAAATACTTCTCAATCATATATAAGATTATTAGAATTTAACTTGTTAACTATGAATTGTCAAACTGGAATTACTCAACAAAAAATAAATAAGGCAATATTTTCTGAGAAAAGTATGAAATTATCTTTAAAGTCTGCAGGAAAAATAATGCCCTCTCTAAACTGGAAGATTTATACATGGAAAGTTTTACACAGAATTTATCTAAAACTCCACAACATTGCTGTTATATATAAATTAGAAAAAATAAAACGCTGGAGATACAATGAAGCCCTTGATGCACATTGGGTTCATGTGATAATAGAATGCAACACAGTGTCATCTTTCTGGACTGATTTTAGAAACATTTGCCAAGGATAGTGGTCAGATAGTTGTACTATTACAGATTCCTTGATTTTGTTCAATGCCCCAATCCCAAACATTATTCCAGTATTGTACATATATTTTCTTTGGTCTGTCCTAGCTATTGCTAGGAAAGTTATAACTAAAAACTGGAAATGCAAAACGAAACCCTATTTTATTAGTGAATGTATCTGTCTAGCCAAATCTGTTTGTAAAAATTAATTATTGAGACAAAAACGGCCAGCACCACATAGTGAAACACAATAATAATTTATTGCGGCAAGTCCAAATAATAGTGTTTAAAACACTACAGACAATATTTAAATATATACACCACTTCCAATTAATTAATGACACTTGCACTTTAAGTCCAGGTTTGAATAAACCTCCAAGCCTAATGATCCAATTTTTTTTTTTATGATTTAAAATTAAGTGCCACCCTGTTTTAGTCAGTCTATTTCACTGTACTTGATCAATGATAGCAAATTTAAACTGTGCTGTAGACTGATAAACAATATGTTTATATAATCAACTAGAAATTCTTTTGTTTTGAATATCACTAAGGTGTACTGAAATACGAATACAAAAAGGCCTTGAACTTTGGCCAACATAAAAGGCTGAGCAAGAGCAGCTGGCTAAATACGCAAGCTAAGCTGTACTACAATTACCAGAAAATGTGATATCATAAACCTTAGTGGTGTTTACACTGTTGAATTGTTTGGACTTCAAAACATGTTTTCAAGAGGAACAATGACCACAAGGACTACAGCCTATTAACTCATCTCCAAATAAAGTAGCCTGTTGTTGAATGGCCTCTGTTCTATGTTTATAGTGGTGGAAATGTGACCCTAATGTGAGTCCACGATGAAAAGAAAACAGATACCTGGGGACCAAGATTTCTGAATGTCTATCACCAGATCTTAAGAACCCCCCCAATATTGATCAACAATGTATCTTAATACATTGGTGTTATGTCCAAAAGTGATAACAAACCTAATGTTAACATCCTCATCCAACCCCCTAGACTTATACGTTAATAAATTGGATCTATGTTGTGTCGAGGCCCAATTACTGGCAGTCCTAACATTGTTATGTTCATAATCCCTGTTATGAAACCTACTTATGAGATCACGTTTAAAATGTTGATATGAATTTTCAGAAGAGCATATACATCTGATTCTAAGAAATTGTGATTTGGGAATTTGAATTATTGAGCATAACAATGGGAAATAAAAATGTAACTCATCAGTGCATAGCCTAGTAGAAATTTAATGATCTATTAGAAAAGTACTAATTTTTTTGTATATAATTCTTGTTATGGACTTTTGTATATAGTTTTATTTTGTTTCAAATTGTTGAGTTATTGTTGGAATATGTAAAATCAAATGAAAACTTAAAAAAAGAAATAAATGCTTTGTGACCTACACAAAATAATGTTTGTTAAAAAGCCTTCAGCCTGTCATATATATATATATATATATATATATATATATATATATATATATATATATATATATAAATTACATGTCTAGCTGTCTAGTTATCTCTCTATATATGACTATATAGGCATAGATATATACATGTATATGTTTTACAAGTTAAATTCATTAATAAGGAGCATTTAGTGTTACATGGCTTTACTCACAGTAAGTATCTATTAAGAAGTAATAAGGTGTGGGATATTCTGCTGGAAGACTATGGACTAGGCTTCAATAAACTCCAAGCAAAATGTTGACTTGGTCCAGATTTCTTTCTTTCCTGCTGTTACATACTTTTCTCTGACAGGTCTACTTTATGCCTCACTCATCCTCACTAATACTGACAAATCCCAACTACACAAAGTAGAGCAGTGCTATAATAAAAGTGCTAAATTTGCAGTCACTATACCCTAGTCTTCTCATCACTGTTCATCACTCTTAAAATAAACTGGCTTGAATTCTAAAACTATATATTCTTTCCTAACAAATGCCCCTCCCTCAATTCCCTTCTTCAATGGTACACCCCTACAAGGTCACATCTGTCTACAAAAGGTGATCTTATTCTTGTTACAAAATCATGCAGCTCCTGTAGTGAATCCTTATACATCTTTAAGATGTGGAATTCTCTCTCCATATCTATTAGGCAAAAGTCGCCTCCCACAAACTCTTCACAGTAAAACAAAAAACCTTTCTATGTAGTGCTTGATTCTGTTCCTGTTATGTCTCCCCAGGTTAGTCAGCTTCCCAGTCATTTTTCTCCTATTGCTGCCTTCCTTTTCTAATCATCTATACTGTACTCTAACCTATATCATCCTTTAATTTAGCCCTTCATTCTTCCTTGTATTATCTCTTGTTTCATGAACATACACACTTTTAATTTGGTTATTATATTTTTAATTGTAAACCAGCCATCATTTCCTCGTATTTATAATGTATTATTTTGTGTATGTCTATGATCAATGTCTATCCTAAATTATATTTTGAAGCTTTTCTCCCCTGGCCTCTGCTGAAAAGGGGCCCTACATGGCCCATTCAGACTATCCTGGTAAGCAAACAGACAAACTGATAAATAAAACTGGTTTCTATGAATTGTGCAAGGCTGCTTTCACATGCAAAAAGCACAGATTTCCATTACACATACACACAATGATTGTGAATATCTCCATAACTGCCTTCATATCTAACAGTGCCCCTTTTTACATTTAGAGACACATTCGCATTGCACAATTCCTTACCATTTCCTTTATTAACACTTTTATTTTCTTTGCACTCTATGGTCTCAGTGGATTGCTATGCACTCTAATGTTGTTGCTCCCATCTGTTATCTCTCTCTGAATTTTTCACTTTAGTGATATGCTGTCCTTGAAACAGAGCCATGTTTCATATGAGTTTCACTCCTGCATTTGTGGACCCTTCTGTGTGATAATCAGATGTTCCTTAAAACCCTTCTCTATCACATTACAGTCACCGCAAATGCACAGGATAATACTGCACCCAACTGTCCGATGGGACAAGTATCCTTACACAGCACAAAAACACATGGCAATGGAGCAAAGAAGAAAGCCGCAATACTATCATGGGTCAAAACAGTTATCAGCAGTAAACAGCCAGATGTCATTATTCCTTTACTCAGTTAGCTAGTCCATCATATGGAGTACTAAATGCATCTCTCACTTCCTCTATTTTCTAGAATATCCACAGGATAACACACTATGGAGGTAAAAAAAAATAGATTCTTCAAGAGAAACTATTTACAGAAAGATTGCTAAAGCAAAGTTGTATAATAAGATTATAGAAACATTTAAATTTCTGAAATGCAGCAAAGGAATCTTTAAAGATGACATGGCCACACTCTTTCAAAGAAAGAGAAATATAAGAATACACATAAGCAATAAGAAAAATTTGTGAGGCTCTAGGGAGATATAAGGAAACATTTCTCTTAAATGAAAAGTTAGCAGATAATTGGAACAGCTTTTGTGAAATAGTTGTGGTGTATAAAACTGAGACAATTTAAGATTTCTTTTTATAAATAGCTCTCAACTGAATCAGGCCAAATCTCAATAGAATCATGGACAAATCCAGAAATAGTCAGAGGCTATCAGGGATACATTTTGAAATATTAGTACTATTAACCTGAAACATTGACAGAATAACACAATGTCAATTAATATATATTTTTGGAAGTAAAAAAGTCTATAATAATTATTGTCATTCTTTATTAAGTGCAATTCATCACATTTCCTCCAAAAGCATCAGCATTAGGAGGGATTAAAATAGACAGAGCTAGAGTCTGAGGAAATAGTAGGGACAGTAGAGAAGTACATGTAAGGCAATTCGTATGTTGAGTGGAAGGCAAAAGAAAACATGTTGGTATGTGTGGTCAGTAGCTTACTCAGAAGGTAGAAAAACGGATTAACTATCTGGACTAAGAAGTCATTATCATTCATACAAAATCTGTTTTATGTCATATTTTATTCATTTTTTTCATCTATAATGATAAGGACCGTTACATGTAGTTACATAATGTTTTTATTTATACAGATATTAAAATAATTCTAATGAAATAGGTTCATAGGTTCATATGTGTTTACTAAGCTAATGACCACAAGGGCCTTTATAAGCTTAGCTATGCATCTCAAATCTCTGATGAGTTCTGATACCCTTGATAAGTATAAGCATGGGCCTGGGAGATGAACCATTTACAGGTTACCTGTGTCCATTAGAGAAATAGGTGCCAAACCAAGGATGAATTTCTGGTTTCCCATCCAATTGTCCAAGTTGCACTTGAACTGGATTAGGGAGGAAATCTGCTTCACATGAATGGGGAACCTGTTCCATAGATGGAGTAGTCTCTGCGATACATTCTTATCTCTCCAGCAAGTCTTATTTATATCACAGGCAAGGTTTAACTCTTTAGAACTGGTGATTCTGGTAATGTTTATTTTGTAGACATGCAGGAGGTCCATCAGAGTGGGCTCTGACAATGACCTGTATGCCAGACTTCCCTCAAAAGCCTGTAGAGGACAGAATACAGGGATAAGGCCTTGAGGTGGTCTGCATAGGACATATTACTTATGCTCTGTATTCTTTTAGTGAGGAAATTCTATGGATGTTGCAATTGTTGGATATGCCTGGTTACGTACATACCAAAGGGGGCATTGTATTCAATGATAGGTCTGATGATTTCCGAATACAGTGGAACAATGAACGAGACCAAACTAGGTTGGGTCGTGTCTGGAGGTTTACTATATCTCTATTGATCATTTGCATGATAATTCTTTCCATGGCTTTAGAGACTAGTGAGACATATGAGTCTGTAGTTTCCAGGGTCTGTAGATGGCCCACCTTTATGCAGAGGGTTGACTGTTCCCTTTCTCAATTCATAAGGCACGAAACCTATTTGAAGGCTACTGTTAAATAATAATTTCAGAGGCACTGATAGGTCATGTTTCATGTTACTTAGAAGGCATCCTGGGATACTGTCTGGGCCAATTGATACAGTGTTCTTGGTCTTAGAGAGAGCATTAAGGACCTGTTCCCTAGTGATAGTAGTGGTGTTATATTTGATGATATTTCCTGAGGGAAGTTTAAGGGGGAGAGAGGAGTAAAGCTGGAGCTGAATTTATCAGCCACGAGGTTTGCTGTATCTTCTGGCTCAGTATAGGTGGCTCCATTTATAATGAACTCTGCACACAATTGTGTATTGCCTATGAGGTTGCGGACATAGCTAAAGAATGCTTTGTGGTTGTTCTTGGCCTGGGAGGCCAAACTTACCTCAAATTTGGCTTTGGTAGACTTTTTATTATCTCTTTTTAGTAATTCCCTTTGGCTCAATAGACTGCATTTAGAACTCTATAAGGCTATTAAAGAGACACCATTTTACCTGGGGGCCTTTCTTTTTGGCTCATTCTAAGGCTAATTTTTATTTTATTCATGTTTTCCAGGTAAGCATACTACACAAATGATTTCCTTTCAGGGGTGACTAAGGAATATTGTCTGGTTAAGTGTATTGCTCAGTCACACAGGAGACAGATGGACATGGATAGAATTAAACACTACTGCCTAAACTACTGAAAGTAGCTCATTATCACGCTTGAACATTAATTTGCTGTGATAGCTGCCAAACAATTCCCAGTATTAACTGCCAGATGTATTTGTTTTCTAAATTTTTATTTAAATCGTTGCTAGATACCAAGCTAAACTTTAGGCAGACTACATCCAATACCCTCTTTAGCGGTTATGTTTTCTTTTCTTTTCTTTGCTTAAAATAATTATCAGATTAATTTTACAAGACCTTCTGCTATGAATCCATGCAGAACTACATTTCTTGCCCAGTGACCTCTGGATAGTCACATGTCATTCCTTCAGAGGAAGTTCCTACAATTTTCTTCCAGTGAGATGGAACCAAATGATCTGCAATTATTTGCTTCTACCTTTCTGATAGTAATTTTTTATGGAAACTAAATTATGTCTGCTTTTTTCCACTTCTCCGATTCTGTTCCATGACTTGGTAGGGTAATGATTCTGCAGGTACTTTATACAGAACTTGAAAAGATTTTTTTGGTCTTTAGTTTAATTATAGGTTCATTTAAGATACATAGCATGCTAGACATGCATATCCCTTTTTTTGTGCCTAGATGTGAATAACTTCTCAAGAGAGTTGATGTCATCTATAAAAACTGCTTAGACAACACTAAGTCACAGATTGCTGCACAGCCAGTGTCTCATGGGCAGATACTTATGTCCCACTACATCAAAACATTCCTCCGCACTGAATAAAAAAACAAAAGTAAGATATCCTCAGAATTTAAAAAAAAAAAAAAAACACTGAATAACTCCCTTAGTACATTATATGAGGCTGGTAATGTTGATGAAGTGCATATTCTTATATAATAACAACATTATATATTACTATTCACGGGCAGATTCTATATGCCATTTCCAAAAGGAA